>NW_026608713.1:300000-453601 GCF_029499605.1 Hyla sarda
CGATTCCCCGACGGGGAGGCAATTGTTTTCTTTGTGCACCAAAGAAAACTCAGGAAAAAGGAATCCAAAGTCTTAAGTCTCCAGAGTCTCCAGAGTCTCCATGGAAATAAAGATGGAATTTTAAAAAGAGATCTACAAAAAAAGAAGCCATTAAGTCGTTGCACAGAGAGAACCCACACTTATCCTACCTCAGTTTCCTGAAGGTTTAAGCTGAAAAACTCTGTAGATATCCCCAATCCATGGAGCGAATAGGCCGAAACCACATGCCAAAAGGAGCCCGCTGAGATTGGCCAGGGGAAACAAACGTCCGTACGGGAGATGCCCACGGACAGAGCCTTATTTAATGGATTCCTGACATTAGTTTGCAGCAGAGCATAACGTAGACGTTCAGCGACTGATTTTGTCACCTGGGACCCTTTTTCCCAAAGTCATGAGTTAGAAAACTAAGGAAAAAGGAGGTAAAATCCTAGAGGGAGCGTAAGGAACCTTAAAGGTAGAAAGAAACCAAAGTCTTAAGTCTCCAGAGTCTCCATGGAAATAAAGATGGAATTTTAAAAAGAGATCTACAAAAAAAGAAGCCATTAAGTTGTTGCACAGAGAGAACCCACACTTATCCTACCTCAGTTTCCTGAAGGTTTAAGCTGAAAAACTCTGTAGATATCCCCAATCCATGGAGCGAATAGGCCGAAACCACATGCCGAAAGGAGCCCGCTGAGATTGGCCAGGGGAAACAAACGTCCGTACGGGAGATGCCCACGGACAGAGCCTTATTTAATGGATTCCTGACATTAGTTTGCAGCAGAGCATAACGTAGACGTTCAGCGACTGATTTTGTCACCTGGGACCCTTTTTCCCAAAGTCATGAGTTAGAAAACTAAGGAAAAAGGAGGTAAAATCCTAGAGGGAGCGTAAGGAACCTTAAAGGTAGAAAGAAACCAAAGTCTTAAGTCTCCAGAGACTCCATGGAAATAAAGATGGAAATTTAAAAAGAGATCTACAAAAAAAGAAGCCATTAAGTTGTTGCACCGAGAGAACCCACACTTATCTTACCTCAGTTTCCTTAAGGTTTAAGCTGAAAAACTCTGTAGATATCCCCAATCCATGGAGCGAATAGGCCGAAACCACATGCCGAAAGGAGCCCGCTGAGATTGGCCAGGGGAAACAAACGTCCGTACGGGAGATGCCCACTGCCAGAGCCTTATCCAATGGATTCCTGACATTAGTTTGCAGCACAGCATATACCAGAGTCAATAACTTGTAAAGTAGACGGTCAGCGACTGATTTCGTCACCTGGGACCCGTTTGCCCAAAGTCATGAGTTAGTTGCAGCTGAAATGCGGACTGCAGCTTTCCCTCAATCACTGGCGCTACAACAAGGCCCCGTGTAGCCCATGCCTAAGGCCTATGGCTTTTAGATTGCAAACTCTTCCAGGTGCCGTGTTATTTCCTATACTTTCTGATTCCTTCTCTTGTGGAATAAAGTTTCGAATACAGTTCCCAGTTCACAGTCAGCCCTAGCACTCGTGATGTCGCCTCTGACAAGGACAGAGAAAGAGACACCCTTCCCTTTCTCCACACTGCTATCAGTACCTATTCTAAGGACTGGGACACATGTGAGATCCCCACTGGTGTCGGCCGGGGCAGCCGACATGCGCAACATGGCCGGTTAGCTCAGCTGGTTAGAGCGTGGTGCTAATAACGCCAAGGTCGCGGGTTCGATCCCCGTACGGGCCAGTCCGTCTCCTCTATTTTGACCGTACCAGTCTCAAACTCCTTTTTCTCCCTACTGCTTAGATCTGGTGGGTGGAAATTGCTGCTGTCTTCATTTAAGCAGGGAGATGCCCACGGACAGAGCCTTATTTAATGGATTCCTGACATTAGTTTGCAGCAGAGCATAACGTAGACGTTCAGCGACTGATTTTGTCACCTGGGACCCTTTTTCCCAAAGTCATGAGTTAGAAAACTAAGGAAAAAGGAGGTAAAATCCTAGAGGGAGCGTAAGGGACCTTAAAGGTAGAAAGAAACCAAAGTCTTAAGTCTCCAGAGACTCCATGGAAATAAAGATGGAAATTTAAAAAGAGATCTACAAAAAAAGAAGCCATTAAGTTGTTGCACCGAGAGAACCCACACTTATCCTACCTCAGTTTCCTTAAGGTTTAAGTACCTATAGGTACTGCTATCAGTACCTATTCTAAGGACTGGGACACATGTGAGATCCCCACTGGTGTCGGCCGGGGCAGCCAACATGCGCAACATGGTCGGTTAGCTCAGCTGGTTAGAGCGTGGTGCTAATAACGCCAAGGTCGCGGGTTCGATCCCCGTATGGGCCAGTCCGTCTCCTCTTTTTTGACCGTACCAGTCTCAAACTCCTTTTTCTCCCTACTGCCTAGATCTGGTGGGTGGAAATTGCTGCTGTCTTCATTTAAGCAGGTTACCGTGATGGCAAGCACCATACCCATTCCTCGTTAGTATAGTGGTGAGTATCCCCGCCTGTCACGCGGGAGACCGGGGTTCGATTCCCCGACGGGGAGGCAATTGTTTTCTTTGTGCACCAAAGAAAACTCAGGAAAAAGGAATCCAAAGTCTTAAGTCTCCAGAGTCTCCAGAGTCTCCATGGAAATAAAGATGGAATTTTAAAAAGAGATCTACAAAAAAAGAAGCCATTAAGTCGTTGCACAGAGAGAACCCACACTTATCCTACCTCAGTTTCCTGAAGGTTTAAGCTGAAAAACTCTGTAGATATCCCCAATCCATGGAGCGAATAGGCCGAAACCACATGCCGAAAGGAGCCCGCTGAGATTGGCCAGGGGAAACAAACGTCCGTACGGGAGATGCCCACGGACAGAGCCTTATTTAATGGATTCCTGACATTAGTTTGCAGCAGAGCATAACGTAGACGTTCAGCGACTGATTTTGTCACCTGGGACCCTTTTTCCCAAAGTCATGAGTTAGAAAACTAAGGAAAAAGGAGGTAAAATCCTAGAGGGAGCGTAAGGAACCTTAAAGGTAGAAAGAAACCAAAGTCTTAAGTCTCCAGAGACTCCATGGAAATAAAGATGGAAATTTAAAAAGAGATCTACAAAAAAAGAAGCCATTAAGTCGTTGCACCGAGAGAACCCACACTTATCCTACCTCAGTTTCCTTAAGGTTTAAGCTGAAAAACTCTGTAGATATCCCCAATCCATGGAGCGAATAGGCCGAAACCACATGCTGAAAGGAGCCCGCTGAGATTGGCCAGGGGAAACAAACGTCCGTACGGGAGATGCCCACGGCCAGAGCCTTATCCAATGGATTCCTGACATTAGTTTGCAGCACAGCATATACCAGAGTCAATAACTTGTAAAGTAGACGGTCAGCGACTGATTTCGTCACCTGGGACCCGTTTGCCCAAAGTCATGAGTTAGTTGCAGCTGAAATGCGGACTCTAGCTTTCCCTCAATCACTGGCGCTACAACAAGGCCCCGTGTAGCCCATGCCTAAGGCCTATGGCTTTTAGATTGCAAACTCTTCCAGGTGCCTTAGAAAACTAAGGAAAAAGGAGGTAAAATCCTAGAGGGAGCGTAAGGAACCTTAAAGGTAGAAAGAAACCAAAGTCTTAAGTCTCCAGAGACTCCATGGAAATAAAGATGGAAATTTAAAAAGAGATCTACAAAAAAAGAAGCCATTAAGTCGTTGCACCGAGAGAACCCACACTTATCCTACCTCAGTTTCCTTATGGTTTAAGTACCTATAGGTACTGCTATCAGTACCTATTCTAAGGACTGGGACACATGTGAGATCCCCACTGGTGTCGGCCGGGGCAGCCGACATGCGCAACATGGCCGGTTAGCTCAGCTGGTTAGAGCGTGGTGCTAATAACGCCAAGGTCGTGGGTTCGATCCCCGTACGGGCCAGTCCGTCTCCTCTTTTTTGACCGTACCAGTCGCAAACTCCTTTTTCTCCCTACTGCCTAGATCTGGTGGGTGGAAATTGCTGCTGTCTTCATTTAAGCAGGTTACCGTGATGGCAAGCACCATACCCATTCCTCGTTAGTATAGTGGTGAGTATCCCCGCCTGTCACGCGGGAGACCGGGGTTCGATTCCCCGACGGGGAGGCAATTGTTTTCTTTGTGCACCAAAGAAAACTCAGGAAAAAGGAATCCAAAGTCTTAAGTCTCCAGAGTCTCCAGAGTCTCCATGGAAATAAAGATGGAATTTTAAAAAGAGATCTACAAAAAAAGAAGCCATTAAGTCGTTGCACAGAGAGAACCCACACTTATCCTACCTCAGTTTCCTGAAGGTTTAAGCTGAAAAACTCTGTAGATATCCCCAATCCATGGAGCGAATAGGCCGAAACCACATGCCGAAAGGAGCCCGCTGAGATTGGCCAGGGGAAACAAACGTCCGTACGGGAGATGCCCACGGACAGAGCCTTATTTAATGGATTCCTGACATTAGTTTGCAGCAGAGCATAACGTAGACGTTCAGCGACTGATTTTGTCACCTGGGACCCTTTTTCCCAAAGTCATGAGTTAGAAAACTAAGGAAAAAGGAGGTAAAATCCTAGAGGGAGCGTAAGGAACCTTAAAGGTAGAAAGAAACCAAAGTCTTAAGTCTCCAGAGACTCCATGGAAATAAAGATGGAAATTTAAAAAGAGATCTACAAAAAAAGAAGCCATTAAGTCGTTGCACCGAGAGAACCCACACTTATCCTACCTCAGTTTCCTTAAGGTTTAAGCTGAAAAACTCTGTAGATATCCCCAATCCATGGAGCGAATAGGCCGAAACCACATGCTGAAAGGAGCCCGCTGAGATTGGCCAGGGGAAACAAACGTCCGTACGGGAGATGCCCACGGCCAGAGCCTTATCCAATGGATTCCTGACATTAGTTTGCAGCACAGCATATACCAGAGTCAATAACTTGTAAAGTAGACGGTCAGCGACTGATTTCGTCACCTGGGACCCGTTTGCCCAAAGTCATGAGTTAGTTGCAGCTGAAATGCGGACTCTAGCTTTCCCTCAATCACTGGCGCTACAACAAGGCCCCGTGTAGCCCATGCCTAAGGCCTATGGCTTTTAGATTGCAAACTCTTCCAGGTGCCTTAGAAAACTAAGGAAAAAGGAGGTAAAATCCTAGAGGGAGCGTAAGGAACCTTAAAGGTAGAAAGAAACCAAAGTCTTAAGTCTCCAGAGACTCCATGGAAATTAAGATGGAAATTTAAAAAGAGATCTACAAAAAAAGAAGCCATTAAGTCGTTGCACCGAGAGAACCCACACTTATCCTACCTCAGTTTCCTTATGGTTTAAGTACCTATAGGTACTGCTATCAGTACCTATTCTAAGGACTGGGACACATGTGAGATCCCCACTGGTGTCGGCCGGGGCAGCCAACATGCGCAACATGGCCGGTTAGCTCAGCTGGTTAGAGCGTGGTGCTAATAACGCCAAGGTCGTGGGTTCGATCCCCGTACGGGCCAGTCCGTCTCCTCTTCTTTGACCGTACCAGTCGCAAACTCCTTTTTCTCCCTACTGCCTAGATCTGGTGGGTGGAAATTGCTGCTGTCTTCATTTAAGCAGGTTACCGTGATGGCAAGCACCATACCCATTCCTCGTTAGTATAGTGGTGAGTATCCCCGCCTGTCACGCGGGAGACCGGGGTTCGATTCCCCGACGGGGAGGCAATTGTTTTCTTTGTGCACCAAAGAAAACTCAGGAAAAAGGAATCCAAAGTCTTAAGTCTCCAGAGTCTCCAGAGTCTCCATGGAAATAAAGATGGAATTTTAAAAAGAGATCTACAAAAAAAGAAGCCATTAAGTCGTTGCACAGAGAGAACCCACACTTATCCTACCTCAGTTTCCTGAAGGTTTAAGCTGAAAAACTCTGTAGATATCCCCAATCCATGGAGCGAATAGGCCGAAACCACATGCCGAAAGGAGCCCGCTGAGATTGGCCAGGGGAAACAAACGTCCGTACGGGAGATGCCCACGGACAGAGCCTTATTTAATGGATTCCTGACATTAGTTTGCAGCAGAGCATAACGTAGACGTTCAGCGACTGATTTTGTCACCTGGGACCCTTTTTCCCAAAGTCATGAGTTAGAAAACTAAGGAAAAAGGAGGTAAAATCCTAGAGGGAGCGTAAGGAACCTTAAAGGTAGAAAGAAACCAAAGTCTTAAGTCTCCAGAGACTCCATGGAAATAAAGATGGAAATTTAAAAAGAGATCTACAAAAAAAGAAGCCATTAAGTCGTTGCACCGAGAGAACCCACACTTATCCTACCTCAGTTTCCTTAAGGTTTAAGCTGAAAAACTCTGTAGATATCCCCAATCCATGGAGCGAATAGGCCGAAACCACATGCTGAAAGGAGCCCGCTGAGATTGGCCAGGGGAAACAAACGTCCGTACGGGAGATGCCCACGGCCAGAGCCTTATCCAATGGATTCCTGACATTAGTTTGCAGCACAGCATATACCAGAGTCAATAACTTGTAAAGTAGACGGTCAGCGACTGATTTCGTCACCTGGGACCGTTTGCCCAAAGTCATGAGTTAGTTGCAGCTGAAATGCGGACTGCAGCTTTCCCTCAATCACTGGCGCTACAACAAGGCCCCGTGTAGCCCATGCCTAAGGCCTATGGCTTTTAGATTGCAAACTCTTCCAGGTGCCGTGTTATTTCCTATACTTTCTGATTCCTTCTCTTGTGGAATAAAGTTTCGAATACAGTTCCCAGTTCACAGTCAGCCCTAGCACTCGTGATGTCGCCTCTGACAAGGACAGAGAAAGAGACACCCTTCCCTTTCTCCACACTGCTATCAGTACCTATTCTAAGGACTGGGACACATGTGAGATCCCCACTGGTGTCGGCCGGGGCAGCCGACATGCGCAACATGGCCGGTTAGCTCAGCTGGTTAGAGCGTGGTGCTAATAACGCCAAGGTCGCGGGTTCGATCCCCGTACGGGCCAGTCCGTCTCCTCTTTTTTGACCGTACCAGTCTCAAACTCCTTTTTCTCCCTACTGCCTAGATCTGGTGGGTGGAAATTGCTGCTGTCTTCATTTAAGCAGGTTACCGTGATGGCAAGCACCATACCCATTCCTCGTTAGTATAGTGGTGAGTATCCCCGCCTGTCACGCGGGAGACCGGGGTTCGATTCCCCGACGGGGAGGCAATTGTTTTCTTTGTGCACCAAAGAAAACTCAGGAAAAAGGAATCCAAAGTCTTAAGTCTCCAGAATCTCCAGAGTCTCTATGGAAATAAAGATGGAATTTTAAAAAGAGATCTACAAAAAAAGAAGCCATTAAGTCGTAGCACAGAGAGAACCCACACTTATCCTACCTCAGTTTCCTGAAGGTTTAAGCTGAAAAACTCTGTAGATATCCCCAATCCATGGAGCGAATAGGCCGAAACCACATGCCGAAAGGAGCCCGCTGAGATTGGCCAGGGGAAACAAACGTCCGTACGGGAGATGCCCACGGACAGAGCCTTATTTAATGGATTCCTGACATTAGTTTGCAGCAGAGCATAACGTAGACGTTCAGCGACTGATTTTGTCACCTGGGATCCTTTTTCCCAAAGTCATGAGTTAGAAAACTAAGGAAAAAGGAGGTAAAATCCTAGAGGGAGCGTAAGGAACCTTAAAGGTAGAAAGAAACCAAAGTCTTAAGTCTCCAGAGTCTCCATGGAAATAAAGATGGAATTTTAAAAAGAGATCTACAAAAAAAGAAGCCATTAAGTTGTTGCACAGAGAGAACCCACACTTATCCTACCTCAGTTTCCTTAAGGTTTAAGCTGAAAAACTCTGTAGATATCCCCAATCCATGGAGCGAATAGGCCGAAACCACATGCCGAAAGGAGCCCGCTGAGATTGGCCAGGGGAAACAAACGTCCGTACGGGAGATGCCCACGGCCAGAGCCTTATCCAATGGATTCCTGACATTAGTTTGCAGCACAGCATATACCAGAGTCAATAACTTGTAAAGTAGACGGTCAGCGACTGATTTCGTCACCTGGGACCCGTTTGCCCAAAGTCATGAGTTAGTTGCAGCTGAAATGCGGACTCTAGCTTTCCCTCAATCACTGGCGCTACAACAAGGCCCCGTGTAGCCCATGCCTAAGGCCTATGGCTTTTAGATTGCAAACTCTTCCAGGTGCCGTGTTATTTCCTATACTTTCTGATTCCTTCTCTTGTGGAATAAAGTTTCGAATACAGTTCCCAGTTCACAGTCAGCCCTAGCACTCGTGATGTCGCCTCTGACAAGGACAGAGAAAGAGACACCCTTCCCTTTCTCCACACTGCTATCAGTACCTATTCTAAGGACTGGGACACATGTGAGATCCCCACTGGTGTCGGCCGGGGCAGCCGACATGCGCAACTTGGCCGGTTAGCTCAGCTGGTTAGAGCGTGGTGCTAATAACGCCAAGGTCGCGGGTTCGATCCCCGTACGGGCCAGTCCGTCTCCTCTTTTTTGACCGTACCAGTCTCAAACTCCTTTTTCTCCCTACTGCCTAGATCTGGTGGGTGGAAATTGCTGCTGTCTTCATTTAAGCAGGTTACCGTGATGGCAAGCACCATACCTATTCCTCGTTAGTATAGTGGTGAGTATCCCCGCCTGTCACGCGGGAGACCGGGGTTCGATTCCCCGACGGGGAGGCAATTATTTTCTTTGTGCACCAAAGAAAACTCAGGAAAAAGGAATCCAAAGTCTTAAGTCTCCAGAGTCTCCATGGAAATAAAGATGGAATTTTAAAAAGAGATCTACAAAAAAAGAAGCCATTAAGTCGTTGCACAGAGAGAACCCACACTTATCCTACCTCAGTTTCCTGAAGGTTTAAGCTGAAAAACTCTGTAGATATCCCCAATCCATGGAGCGAATAGGCCGAAACCACATGCCGAAAGGAGCCCGCTGAGATTGGCCAGGGGAAACAAACGTCCGTACGGGAGATGCCCACGGACAGAGCCTTATTTAATGGATTCCTGACATTAGTTTGCAGCAGAGCATAACGTAGACGTTCAGCGACTGATTTTGTCACCTGGGACCCTTTTTCCCAAAGTCATGAGTCTCCATGGAAATAAAGATGGAATTTTAAAAAGAGATCTACAAAAAAAGAAGCCATTAAGTCGTTGCACAGAGAGAACCCACACTTATCCTACCTTAGTTTCCTGAAGGTTTAAGCTGAAAAACTCTGTAGATATCCCCAATCCATGGAGCGAATAGGCCGAAACCACATGCCGAAAGGAGCCCGCTGAGATTGGCCAGGGGAAACAAACTTCCGTACGGGAGATGCCCACGGACAGAGCCTTATTTAATGGATTCCTGACTTTAGTTTGCAGCAGAACATAACGTAGACGTTCAGCGACTGATTTTGTCACCTGGGACCCTTTTTCCCAAAGTCATGAGTTAGAAAACTAAGGAAAAAGGAGGTAAAATCCTAGAGGGAGCGTAAGGAACCTTAAAGGTAGAAAGAAACCAAAGTCTTAAGTCTCCAGAGACTCCATGGAAATAAAGATGGAAATTTAAAAAGAGATCTACAAAAAAAGAAGCCATTAAGTCGTTGCACCGAGAGAACCCACACTTATCCTACCTCAGTTTCCTTAAGGTTTAAGTACCTATAGGTACTGCTATCAGTACCTATTCTAAGGACTGGGACACATGTGAGATCCCCACTGGTGTCGGCCGGGGCAGCCAACATGCGCAACATGGTCGGTTAGCTCAGCTGGTTAGAGCGTGGTGCTAATAACGCCAAGGTCGCGGGTTCGATCCCCGTATGGGCCAGTCCGTCTCCTCTTTTTTGACCGTACCAGTCTCAAACTCCTTTTTCTCCCTACTGCCTAGATCTGGTGGGTGGAAATTGCTGCTGTCTTCATTTAAGCAGGTTACCGTGATGGCAAGCACCATACCCATTCCTCGTTAGTATAGTGGTGAGTATCCCCGCCTGTCACGCGGGAGACCGGGGTTCGATTCCCCGACAGGGAGGCAATTGTTTTCTTTGTGCACCAAAGAAAACTCAGGAAAAAGGAATCCAAAGTCTTAAGTCTCCAGAGTCTCCAGAGTCTCCATGGAAATAAAGATGGAATTTTAAAAAGAGATCTACAAAAAAAGAAGCCATTAAGTCGTTGCACAGAGAGAACCCACACTTATCCTACCTCAGTTTCCTGAAGGTTTAAGCTGAAAAACTCTGTAGATATCCCCAATCCATGGAGCGAATAGGCCGAAACCACATGCCGAAAGGAGCCCGCTGAGATTGGCCAGGGGAAACAAACGTCCGTACGGGAGATGCCCACGGACAGAGCCTTATTTAATGGATTCCTGACATTAGTTTGCAGCAGAGCATAACGTAGACGTTCAGCGACTGATTTTGTCACCTGGGACCCTTTTTCCCAAAGTCATGAGTTAGAAAACTAAGGAAAAAGGAGGTAAAATCCTAGAGGGAGCGTAAGGAACCTTAAAGGTAGAAAGAAACCAAAGTCTTAAGTCTCCAGAGACTCCATGGAAATAAAGATGGAAATTTAAAAAGAGATCTACAAAAAAAGAAGCCATTAAGTCGTTGCACCGAGAGAACCCACACTTATCCTACCTCAGTTTCCTTAAGGTTTAAGCTGAAAAACTCTGTAGATATCCCCAATCCATGGAGCGAATAGGCCGAAACCACATGCTGAAAGGAGCCCGCTGAGATTGGCCAGGGGAAACAAACGTCCGTACGGGAGATGCCCACGGCCAGAGCCTTATCCAATGGATTCCTGACATTAGTTTGCAGCACAGCATATACCAGAGTCAATAACTTGTAAAGTAGACGGTCAGCGACTGATTTCGTCACCTGGGACCGTTTGCCCAAAGTCATGAGTTAGTTGCAGCTGAAATGCGGACTGCAGCTTTCCCTCAATCACTGGCGCTACAACAAGGCCCCGTGTAGCCCATGCCTAAGGCCTATGGCTTTTAGATTGCAAACTCTTCCAGGTGCCGTGTTATTTCCTATACTTTCTGATTCCTTCTCTTGTGGAATAAAGTTTCGAATACAGTTCCCAGTTCACAGTCAGCCCTAGCACTCGTGATGTCGCCTCTGACAAGGACAGAGAAAGAGACACCCTTCCCTTTCTCCACACTGCTATCAGTACCTATTCTAAGGACTGGGACACATGTGAGATCCCCACTGGTGTCGGCCGGGGCAGCCGACATGCGCAACATGGCCGGTTAGCTCAGCTGGTTAGAGCGTGGTGCTAATAACGCCAAGGTCGCGGGTTCGATCCCCGTACGGGCCAGTCCGTCTCCTCTTTTTTGACCGTACCAGTCTCAAACTCCTTTTTCTCCCTACTGCCTAGATCTGGTGGGTGGAAATTGCTGCTGTCTTCATTTAAGCAGGTTACCGTGATGGCAAGCACCATACCCATTCCTCGTTAGTATAGTGGTGAGTATCCCCGCCTGTCACGCGGGAGACCGGGGTTCGATTCCCCGACGGGGAGGCAATTGTTTTCTTTGTGCACCAAAGAAAACTCAGGAAAAAGGAATCCAAAGTCTTAAGTCTCCAGAATCTCCAGAGTCTCTATGGAAATAAAGATGGAATTTTAAAAAGAGATCTACAAAAAAAGAAGCCATTAAGTCGTAGCACAGAGAGAACCCACACTTATCCTACCTCAGTTTCCTGAAGGTTTAAGCTGAAAAACTCTGTAGATATCCCCAATCCATGGAGCGAATAGGCCGAAACCACATGCCGAAAGGAGCCCGCTGAGATTGGCCAGGGGAAACAAACGTCCGTACGGGAGATGCCCACGGACAGAGCCTTATTTAATGGATTCCTGACATTAGTTTGCAGCAGAGCATAACGTAGACGTTCAGCGACTGATTTTGTCACCTGGGATCCTTTTTCCCAAAGTCATGAGTTAGAAAACTAAGGAAAAAGGAGGTAAAATCCTAGAGGGAGCGTAAGGAACCTTAAAGGTAGAAAGAAACCAAAGTCTTAAGTCTCCAGAGTCTCCATGGAAATAAAGATGGAATTTTAAAAAGAGATCTACAAAAAAAGAAGCCATTAAGTTGTTGCACAGAGAGAACCCACACTTATCCTACCTCAGTTTCCTTAAGGTTTAAGCTGAAAAACTCTGTAGATATCCCCAATCCATGGAGCGAATAGGCCGAAACCACATGCCGAAAGGAGCCCGCTGAGATTGGCCAGGGGAAACAAACGTCCGTACGGGAGATGCCCACGGCCAGAGCCTTATCCAATGGATTCCTGACATTAGTTTGCAGCACAGCATATACCAGAGTCAATAACTTGTAAAGTAGACGGTCAGCGACTGATTTCGTCACCTGGGACCCGTTTGCCCAAAGTCATGAGTTAGTTGCAGCTGAAATGCGGACTCTAGCTTTCCCTCAATCACTGGCGCTACAACAAGGCCCCGTGTAGCCCATGCCTAAGGCCTATGGCTTTTAGATTGCAAACTCTTCCAGGTGCCGTGTTATTTCCTATACTTTCTGATTCCTTCTCTTGTGGAATAAAGTTTCGAATACAGTTCCCAGTTCACAGTCAGCCCTAGCACTCGTGATGTCGCCTCTGACAAGGACAGAGAAAGAGACACCCTTCCCTTTCTCCACACTGCTATCAGTACCTATTCTAAGGACTGGGACACATGTGAGATCCCCACTGGTGTCGGCCGGGGCAGCCGACATGCGCAACTTGGCCGGTTAGCTCAGCTGGTTAGAGCGTGGTGCTAATAACGCCAAGGTCGCGGGTTCGATCCCCGTACGGGCCAGTCCGTCTCCTCTTTTTTGACCGTACCAGTCTCAAACTCCTTTTTCTCCCTACTGCCTAGATCTGGTGGGTGGAAATTGCTGCTGTCTTCATTTAAGCAGGTTACCGTGATGGCAAGCACCATACCTATTCCTCGTTAGTATAGTGGTGAGTATCCCCGCCTGTCACGCGGGAGACCGGGGTTCGATTCCCCGACGGGGAGGCAATTATTTTCTTTGTGCACCAAAGAAAACTCAGGAAAAAGGAATCCAAAGTCTTAAGTCTCCAGAGTCTCCATGGAAATAAAGATGGAATTTTAAAAAGAGATCTACAAAAAAAGAAGCCATTAAGTCGTTGCACAGAGAGAACCCACACTTATCCTACCTCAGTTTCCTGAAGGTTTAAGCTGAAAAACTCTGTAGATATCCCCAATCCATGGAGCGAATAGGCCGAAACCACATGCCGAAAGGAGCCCGCTGAGATTGGCCAGGGGAAACAAACGTCCGTACGGGAGATGCCCACGGACAGAGCCTTATTTAATGGATTCCTGACATTAGTTTGCAGCAGAGCATAACGTAGACGTTCAGCGACTGATTTTGTCACCTGGGACCCTTTTTCCCAAAGTCATGAGTCTCCATGGAAATAAAGATGGAATTTTAAAAAGAGATCTACAAAAAAAGAAGCCATTAAGTCGTTGCACAGAGAGAACCCACACTTATCCTACCTTAGTTTCCTGAAGGTTTAAGCTGAAAAACTCTGTAGATATCCCCAATCCATGGAGCGAATAGGCCGAAACCACATGCCGAAAGGAGCCCGCTGAGATTGGCCAGGGGAAACAAACTTCCGTACGGGAGATGCCCACGGACAGAGCCTTATTTAATGGATTCCTGACTTTAGTTTGCAGCAGAACATAACGTAGACGTTCAGCGACTGATTTTGTCACCTGGGACCCTTTTTCCCAAAGTCATGAGTTAGAAAACTAAGGAAAAAGGAGGTAAAATCCTAGAGGGAGCGTAAGGAACCTTAAAGGTAGAAAGAAACCAAAGTCTTAAGTCTCCAGAGACTCCATGGAAATAAAGATGGAAATTTAAAAAGAGATCTACAAAAAAAGAAGCCATTAAGTCGTTGCACCGAGAGAACCCACACTTATCCTACCTCAGTTTCCTTAAGGTTTAAGTACCTATAGGTACTGCTATCAGTACCTATTCTAAGGACTGGGACACATGTGAGATCCCCACTGGTGTCGGCCGGGGCAGCCAACATGCGCAACATGGTCGGTTAGCTCAGCTGGTTAGAGCGTGGTGCTAATAACGCCAAGGTCGCGGGTTCGATCCCCGTATGGGCCAGTCCGTCTCCTCTTTTTTGACCGTACCAGTCTCAAACTCCTTTTTCTCCCTACTGCCTAGATCTGGTGGGTGGAAATTGCTGCTGTCTTCATTTAAGCAGGTTACCGTGATGGCAAGCACCATACCCATTCCTCGTTAGTATAGTGGTGAGTATCCCCGCCTGTCACGCGGGAGACCGGGGTTCGATTCCCCGACAGGGAGGCAATTGTTTTCTTTGTGCACCAAAGAAAACTCAGGAAAAAGGAATCCAAAGTCTTAAGTCTCCAGAGTCTCCAGAGTCTCCATGGAAATAAAGATGGAATTTTAAAAAGAGATCTACAAAAAAAGAAGCCATTAAGTCGTTGCACAGAGAGAACCCACACTTATCCTACCTCAGTTTCCTGAAGGTTTAAGCTGAAAAACTCTGTAGATATCCCCAATCCATGGAGCGAATAGGCCGAAACCACATGCCGAAAGGAGCCCGCTGAGATTGGCCAGGGGAAACAAACGTCCGTACGGGAGATGCCCACGGACAGAGCCTTATTTAATGGATTCCTGACATTAGTTTGCAGCAGAGCATAACGTAGACGTTCAGCGACTGATTTTGTCACCTGGGACCCTTTTTCCCAAAGTCATGAGTTAGAAAACTAAGGAAAAAGGAGGTAAAATCCTAGAGGGAGCGTAAGGAACCTTAAAGGTAGAAAGAAACCAAAGTCTTAAGTCTCCAGAGACTCCATGGAAATAAAGATGGAAATTTAAAAAGAGATCTACAAAAAAAGAAGCCATTAAGTCGTTGCACCGAGAGAACCCACACTTATCCTACCTCAGTTTCCTTAAGGTTTAAGCTGAAAAACTCTGTAGATATCCCCAATCCATGGAGCGAATAGGCCGAAACCACATGCTGAAAGGAGCCCGCTGAGATTGGCCAGGGGAAACAAACGTCCGTACGGGAGATGCCCACGGCCAGAGCCTTATCCAATGGATTCCTGACATTAGTTTGCAGCACAGCATATACCAGAGTCAATAACTTGTAAAGTAGACGGTCAGCGACTGATTTCGTCACCTGGGACCGTTTGCCCAAAGTCATGAGTTAGTTGCAGCTGAAATGCGGACTGCAGCTTTCCCTCAATCACTGGCGCTACAACAAGGCCCCGTGTAGCCCATGCCTAAGGCCTATGGCTTTTAGATTGCAAACTCTTCCAGGTGCCGTGTTATTTCCTATACTTTCTGATTCCTTCTCTTGTGGAATAAAGTTTCGAATACAGTTCCCAGTTCACAGTCAGCCCTAGCACTCGTGATGTCGCCTCTGACAAGGACAGAGAAAGAGACACCCTTCCCTTTCTCCACACTGCTATCAGTACCTATTCTAAGGACTGGGACACATGTGAGATCCCCACTGGTGTCGGCCGGGGCAGCCGACATGCGCAACATGGCCGGTTAGCTCAGCTGGTTAGAGCGTGGTGCTAATAACGCCAAGGTCGCGGGTTCGATCCCCGTACGGGCCAGTCCGTCTCCTCTTTTTTGACCGTACCAGTCTCAAACTCCTTTTTCTCCCTACTGCCTAGATCTGGTGGGTGGAAATTGCTGCTGTCTTCATTTAAGCAGGTTACCGTGATGGCAAGCACCATACCCATTCCTCGTTAGTATAGTGGTGAGTATCCCCGCCTGTCACGCGGGAGACCGGGGTTCGATTCCCCGACGGGGAGGCAATTGTTTTCTTTGTGCACCAAAGAAAACTCAGGAAAAAGGAATCCAAAGTCTTAAGTCTCCAGAGTCTCCAGAGTCTCCATGGAAATAAAGATGGAATTTTAAAAAGAGATCTACAAAAAAAGAAGCCATTAAGTCGTTGCACAGAGAGAACCCACACTTATCCTACCTCAGTTTCCTGAAGGTTTAAGCTGAAAAACTCTGTAGATATCCCCAATCCATGGAGCGAATAGGCCGAAACCACATGCCGAAAGGAACCCGCTGAGATTGGCCAGGGGAAACAAACGTCCGTACGGGAGATGCCCACGGACAGAGCCTTATTTAATGGATTCCTGACATTAGTTTGAAGAAAGAGCATAACGTAGACGTTCAGCGACTGATTTTGTCACCTGGGACCCGTTTTCCCAAAGTCATGAGTTAGAAAACTAAGGAAAAAGGAGGTAAAATCCTAGAGAGAGCGTCAGGAACCTTAAAGGTAGAAAGAAACCAAAGTCTTAAGTCTCCAGAGACTCCATGGAAATAAAGATGGAAATTTAAAAAGAGATCTACAAAAAAAGAAGCCATTAAGTCGTTGCACCGAGAGAACCCACACTTATCCTACCTCAGTTTCCTTAAGGTTTAAGTACCTATAGGTACTGCTATCAGTACCTATTCTAAGGACTGGGACACATGTGAGATCCCTACTGGTGTCGGCCGGGGCAGCCAACATGCGCAACATGGTCGGTTAGCTCAGCTGGTTAGAGCGTGGTGCTAATAACGCCAAGGTTGCGGGTTCGATCCCCGTACGGGCCAGTCCGTCTCCTCTTTTTTGACCGTACCAGTCTCAAACTCCTTTTTCTCCCTACTGCCTAGATCTGGTGGGTGGAAATTGCTGCTGTCTTCATTTAAGCAGGTTACCGTGATGGCAAGCACCATACCCATTCCTCATTAGTATAGTGGTGAGTATCCCCGCCTGTCACGCGGGAGACTGGGGTTCGATTCCCCGACGGGGAGGCAATTGTTTTCTTTGTGCACCAAAGAAAACTCAGGAAAAAGGAATCCAAAGTCTTAAGTCTCCAGAGTCTCCAGAGTCTCCATGGAAATAAAGATGGAATTTTAAAAAGAGATCTACAAAAAAAGAAGCCATTAAGTCGTTGCACAGAGAGAACCCACACTTATCCTACCTCAGTTTCCTGAAGGTTTAAGCTGAAAAACTCTGTAGATATCCCCAATCCATGGAGCGAATAGGCCGAAACCACATGCCGAAAGGAGCCCGCTGAGATTGGCCAGGGGAAACAAACGTCCGTACGGGAGATGCCCACGGACAGAGCCTTATTTAATGGATTCCTGACATTAGTTTGCAGCAGAGCATAACGTAGACGTTCAGCGACTGATTTTGTCACCTGGCACCCTTTTTCCCAAAGTCATGAGTCTCCATGGAAATAAAGATGGAATTTTAAAAAGAGATCTACAAAAAAAGAAGCCATTAAGTCGTTGCACAGAGAGAACCCACACTTATCCTACCTCAGTTTCCTGAAGGTTTAAGCTGAAAAACTCTGTAGATATCCCCAATCCATGGAGCGAATAGGCCGAAACCACATGCCGAAAGGAGCCCGCTGAGATTGGCCAGGGGAAACAAACGTCCGTACGGGAGATGCCCACGGACAGAGCCTTATTTAATGGATTCCTGACATTAGTTTGCAGCAGAGCATAACGTAGACGTTCAGCGACTGATTTTGTCACCTGGGACCCTTTTTCCCAAAGTCATGAGTTAGAAAACTAAGGAAAAAGGAGGTAAAATCCTAGAGGGAGCGTAAGGAACCTTAAAGGTAGAAAGAAACCAAAGTCTTAAGTCTCCAGAGACTCCATGGAAATAAAGATGGAAATTTAAAAAGAGATCTACAAAAAAAGAAGCCATTAAGTTGTTGCACCGAGAGAACCCACACTTATCCTACCTCAGTTTCCTTAAGGTTTAAGCTGAAAAACTCTGTAGATATCCCCAATCCATGGAGCGAATAGGCCGAAACCACATGCCGAAAGGAGCCCGCTGAGATTGGCCAGGGGAAACAAACGTCCGTACGGGAGATGCCCACGGCCAGAGCCTTATCCAATGGATTCCTGACATTAGTTTGCAGCACAGCATATACCAGAGTCAATAACTTGTAAAGTAGACGGTCAGCGACTGATTTCGTCACCTGGGACCCGTTTGCCCAAAGTCATGAGTTAGTTGCAGCTGAAATGCGGACTGCAGCTTTCCCTCAATCTTTGGCGCTACAACAAGGCCCCGTGTAGCCCATGCCTAAGGCCTATGGCTTTTAGATTGCAAACTCTTCCAGGTGCCGTGTTATTTCCTATACTTTCTGATTCCTTCTCTTGTGGAATAAAGTTTCGAATACAGTTCCCAGTTCACAGTCAGCCCTAGCACTCGTGATGTCGCCTCTGACAAGGACAGAGAAAGAGACACCCTTCCCTTTCTCCACACTGCTATCAGTACCTATTCTAAGGACTGGGACACATGTGAGATCCCCACTGGTGTCGGCCGGGGCAGCCGACATGCGCAACATGGCCGGTTAGCTCAGCTGGTTAGAGCGTGGTGCTAATAACGCCAAGGTCGCGGGTTCGATCCCCGTACGGGCCAGTCCGTCTCCTCTTTTTTGACCGTACCAGTCTCAAACTCCTTTTTCTCCCTACTGCCTAGATCTGGTGGGTGGAAATTGCTGCTGTCTTCATTTAAGCAGGTTACCGTGATGGCAAGCACCATACCCATTCCTCGTTAGTATAGTGGTGAGTATCCCCGCCTGTCACGCGGGAGACCGGGGTTCGATTCCCCGACGGGGAGGCAATTGTTTTCTTTGTGCACCAAAGAAAACTCAGGAAAAAGGAATCCAAAGTCTTAAGTCTCCAGAGTCTCCAGAGTCTCCATGGAAATAAAGATGGAATTTTAAAAAGAGATCTACAAAAAAAGAAGCCATTAAGTCGTTGCACAGAGAGAACCCACACTTATCCTACCTCAGTTTCCTGAAGGTTTAAGCTGAAAAACTCTGTAGATATCCCCAATCCATGGAGCGAATAGGCCGAAACCACATGCCGAAAGGAGCCCGCTGAGATTGGCCAGGGGAAACAAACGTCCGTACGGGAGATGCCCACGGACAGAGCCTTATTTAATGGATTCCTGACATTAGTTTGCAGCAGAGCATAACGTAGACGTTCAGCGACTGATTTTGTCACCTGGGACCCTTTTTCCCAAAGTCATGAGTTAGAAAACTAAGGAAAAAGGAGGTAAAATCCTAGAGGGAGCGTAAGGAACCTTAAAGGTAGAAAGAAACCAAAGTCTTAAGTCTCCAGAGACTCCATGGAAATAAAGATGGAAATTTAAAAAGAGATCTACAAAAAAAGAAGCCATTAAGTCGTTGCACCGAGAGAACCCACACTTATCCTACCTCAGTTTCCTTAAGGTTTAAGCTGAAAAACTCTGTAGATATCCCCAATCCATGGAGCGAATAGGCCGAAACCACATGCTGAAAGGAGCCCGCTGAGATTGGCCAGGGGAAACAAACGTCCGTACGGGAGATGCCCACGGCCAGAGCCTTATCCAATGGATTCCTGACATTAGTTTGCAGCACAGCATATACCAGAGTCAATAACTTGTAAAGTAGACGGTCAGCGACTGATTTCGTCACCTGGGACCCGTTTGCCCAAAGTCATGAGTTAGTTGCAGCTGAAATGCGGACTGCAGCTTTCCCTCAATCTTTGGCGCTACAACAAGGCCCCGTGTAGCCCATGCCTAAGGCCTATGGCTTTTAGATTGCAAACTCTTCCAGGTGCCGTGTTATTTCCTATACTTTCTGATTCCTTCTCTTGTGGAATAAAGTTTCGAATACAGTTCCCAGTTCACAGTCAGCCCTAGCACTCGTGATGTCGCCTCTGACAAGGACAGAGAAAGAGACACCCTTCCCTTTCTCCACACTGCTATCAGTACCTATTCTAAGGACTGGGACACATGTGAGATCCCCACTGGTGTCGGCCGGGGCAGCCGACATGCGCAACATGGCCGGTTAGCTCAGCTGGTTAGAGCGTGGTGCTAATAACGCCAAGGTCGCGGGTTCGATCCCCGTACGGGCCAGTCCGTCTCCTCTTTTTTGACCGTACCAGTCTCAAACTCCTTTTTCTCCCTACTGCCTAGATCTGGTGGGTGGAAATTGCTGCTGTCTTCATTTAAGCAGGTTACCGTGATGGCAAGCACCATACCCATTCCTCGTTAGTATAGTGGTGAGTATCCCCGCCTGTCACGCGGGAGACCGGGGTTCGATTCCCCGACGGGGAGGCAATTGTTTTCTTTGTGCACCAAAGAAAACTCAGGAAAAAGGAATCCAAAGTCTTAAGTCTCCAGAGTCTCCAGAGTCTCCATGGAAATAAAGATGGAATTTTAAAAAGAGATCTACAAAAAAAGAAGCCATTAAGTCGTTGCACAGAGAGAACCCACACTTATCCTACCTCAGTTTCCTGAAGGTTTAAGCTGAAAAACTCTGTAGATATCCCCAATCCATGGAGCGAATAGGCCGAAACCACATGCCGAAAGGAGCCCGCTGAGATTGGCCAGGGGAAACAAACGTCCGTACGGGAGATGCCCACGGACAGAGCCTTATTTAATGGATTCCTGACATTAGTTTGCAGCAGAGCATAACGTAGACGTTCAGCGACTGATTTTGTCACCTGGGACCCTTTTTCCCAAAGTCATGAGTTAGAAAACTAAGGAAAAAGGAGGTAAAATCCTAGAGGGAGCGTAAGGAACCTTAAAGGTAGAAAGAAACCAAAGTCTTAAGTCTCCAGAGACTCCATGGAAATAAAGATGGAAATTTAAAAAGAGATCTACAAAAAAAGAAGCCATTAAGTCGTTGCACCGAGAGAACCCACACTTATCCTACCTCAGTTTCCTTAAGGTTTAAGCTGAAAAACTCTGTAGATATCCCCAATCCATGGAGCGAATAGGCCGAAACCACATGCTGAAAGGAGCCCGCTGAGATTGGCCAGGGGAAACAAACGTCCGTACGGGAGATGCCCACGGCCAGAGCCTTATCCAATGGATTCCTGACATTAGTTTGCAGCACAGCATATACCAGAGTCAATAACTTGTAAAGTAGACGGTCAGCGACTGATTTCGTCACCTGGGACCCGTTTGCCCAAAGTCATGAGTTAGTTGCAGCTGAAATGCGGACTGCAGCTTTCCCTCAATCACTGGCGCTACAACAAGGCCCCGTGTAGCCCATGCCTAAGGCCTATGGCTTTTAGATTGCAAACTCTTCCAGGTGCCGTGTTATTTCCTATACTTTCTGATTCCTTCTCTTGTGGAATAAAGTTTCGAATACAGTTCCCAGTTCACAGTCAGCCCTAGCACTCGTGATGTCGCCTCTGACAAGGACAGAGAAAGAGACACCCTTCCCTTTCTCCACACTGCTATCAGTACCTATTCTAAGGACTGGGACACATGTGAGATCCCCACTGGTGTCGGCCGGGGCAGCCGACATGCGCAACATGGCCGGTTAGCTCAGCTGGTTAGAGCGTGGTGCTAATAACGCCAAGGTCGCGGGTTCGATCCCCGTACGGGCCAGTCCGTCTCCTCTTTTTTGACCGTACCAGTCTCAAACTCCTTTTTCTCCCTACTGCCTAGATCTGGTGGGTGGAAATTGCTGCTGTCTTCATTTAAGCAGGTTACCGTGATGGCAAGCACCATACCCATTCCTCGTTAGTATAGTGGTGAGTATCCCCGCCTGTCACGCGGGAGACCGGGGTTCGATTCCCCGACGGGGAGGCAAATGTTTTCTTTATGCACCAAAGAAAACTCAGGAAAAAGGAATCCAAAGTCTTAAGTCTCCAGAGTCTCCAGAGACTCCATGGAAATAAAGATGGAATTTTAAAAAGAGATCTACAAAAAAAGAAGCCATTAAGTCGTTGCACAGAGAGAACCCACACTTATCCTATCTCAGTTTCCTGAAGGTTTAAGCTGAAAAACTCTGTAGATATCCCCAATCCATGGAGCGAATAGGCCGAAACCACATGCCGAAAGGAGCCCGCTGAGATTGGCCAGGGGAAACAAACGTCCGTACGGGAGATGCCCACGGACAGAGCCTTATTTAATGGATTCCTGACATTAGTTTGCAGCAGAGCATAACGTAGACGTTCAGCGACTGATTTTGTCACCTGGGACCCTTTTTCCCAAAGTCATGAGTTAGAAAACTAAGGAAAAAGGAGGTAAAATCCTAGAGGGAGCGTAAGGAACCTTAAAGGTAGAAAGAAACCAAAGTCTTAAGTCTCCAGAGACTCCATGGAAATAAAGATGGAAATTTAAAAAGAGATCTACAAAAAAAGAAGCCATTAGGTTGTTGCACCGAGAGAACCCACACTTATCCTACCTCAGTAGACGGTCAGCGACTGATTTCGTCACCTGGGACCCGTTTGCCCAAAGTCATGAGTTAGTTGCAGCTGAAATGCGGACTGCAGCTTTCCCTCAATCACTGGCGCTACAACAAGGCCCCGTGTAGCCCATGCCTAAGGCCTATGGCTTTTAGATTGCAAACTCTTCCAGGTGCCGTGTTATTTCCTATACTTTCTGATTCCTTCTCTTGTGGAATAAAGTTTCGAATACAGTTCCCAGTTCACAGTCAGCCCTAGCACTCGTGATGTCGCCTCTGACAAGGACAGAGAAAGAGACACCCTTCCCTTTCTCCACACTGCTATCAGTACCTATTCTAAGGACTGGGACACATGTGAGATCCCCACTGGTGTCGGCCGGGGCAGCCGACATGCGCAACAT
The DNA here is from genome assembly GCF_029499605.1 of Hyla sarda. Taxonomy (NCBI): domain Eukaryota; kingdom Metazoa; phylum Chordata; class Amphibia; order Anura; family Hylidae; genus Hyla; species Hyla sarda. Next base: position 322,518 of record NW_026608713.1, read on the forward strand.
GGCCGGTTAGCTCAGCTGGTTAGAGCGTGGTGCTAATAACGCCAAGGTCGCGGGTTCGATCCCCGTACGGGCCAGTCCGTCTCCTCTTTTTTGACCGTACCAGTCTCAAACTCCTTTTTCTCCCTACTGCCTAGATCTGGTGGGTGGAAATTGCTGCTGTCTTCATTTAAGCAGGTTACCGTGATGGCAAGCACCATACCCATTCCTCGTTAGTATAGTGGTGAGTATCCCCGCCTGTCACGCGGGAGACCGGGGTTCGATTCCCCGACGGGGAGGCAATTGTTTTCTTTATGCACCAAAGAAAACTCAGGAAAAAGGAATCCAAAGTCTTAAGTCTCCAGAGTCTCCAGAGACTCCATGGAAATAAAAATGGAATTTTAAAAAGAGATCTACAAAAAAAGAAGCCATTAAGTCGTTGCACAGAGAGAACCCACACTTATCCTATCTCAGTTTCCTGAAGGTTTAAGCTGAAAAACTCTGTAGATATCCCCAATCCATGGAGCGAATAGGCCGAAACCACATGCCGAAAGGAGCCCGCTGAGATTGGCCAGGGGAAACAAACGTCCGTACGGGAGATGCCCACGGACAGAGCCTTATTTAATGGATTCCTGACATTAGTTTGCAGCAGAGCATAACGTAGACGTTCAGCGACTGATTTTGTCACCTGGGACCCTTTTTCCCAAAGTCATGAGTTAGAAAACTAAGGAAAAAGGAGGTAAAATCCTAGAGGGAGCGTAAGGAACCTTAAAGGTAGAAAGAAACCAAAGTCTTAAGTCTCCAGAGACTCCATGGAAATAAAGATGGAAATTTAAAAAGAGATCTACAAAAAAAGAAGCCATTAAGTTGTTGCACCGAGAGAACCCACACTTATCCTACCTCAGTTTCCTTAAGGTTTAAGTACCTCTAGGTACTGCTATCAGTACCTATTCTAAGGACTGGGACACATGTGAGATCCCCACTGGTGTCGGCCGGGGCAGCCGACATGCGCAACATGGCCGGTTAGCTCAGCTGGTTAGAGCGTGGTGCTAATAACGCCAAGGTCGCGGGTTCGATCCCCGTACGGGCCAGTCCGTCTCCTCTTTTTTGACCGTACCAGTCTCAAACTCCTTTTTCTCCCTACTGCCTAGATCTGGTGGGTGGAAATTGCTGCTGTCTTCATTTAAGCAGGTTACCGTGATAGCAAGCACCATACCCATTCCTCGTTAGTATAGTGGTGAGTATCCCCGCCTGTCACGCGGGAGACCGGGGTTCGATTCCCCGACGGGGAGGCAATTGTTTTCTTTGTGCACCAAAGAAAACTCAGGAAAAAGGAATCCAAAGTCTTAAGTCTCCAGAGTCTCCAGAGACTCCATGGAAATAAAGATGGAATTTTAAAAAGAGATCTACAAAAAAAGAAGCCATTAAGTCGTTGCACAGAGAGAACCCACACTTATCCTATCTCAGTTTCCTGAAGGTTTAAGCTGAAAAACTCTGTAGATATCCCCAATCCATGGAGCGAATAGGCCGAAACCACATGCCGAAAGGAGCCCGCTGAGATTGGCCAGGGGAAACAAACGTCCGTACGGGAGATGCCCACGGACAGAGCCTTATTTAATGGATTCCTGACATTAGTTTGCAGCAGAGCATAACGTAGACGTTCAGCGACTGATTTTGTCACCTGGGACCCTTTTTCCCAAAGTCATGAGTTAGAAAACTAAGGAAAAAGGAGGTAAAATCCTAGAGGGAGCGTAAGGAACCTTAAAGGTAGAAAGAAACCAAAGTCTTAAGTCTCCAGAGACTCCATGGAAATAAAGATGGAAATTTAAAAAGAGATCTACAAAAAAAGAAGCCATTAAGTTGTTGCACCGAGAGAACCCACACTTATCCTACCTCAGTTTCCTTAAGGTTTAAGTACCTCTAGGTACTGCTATCAGTACCTATTCTAAGGACTGGGACACATGTGAGATCCCCACTGGTGTCGGCCGGGGCAGCCGACATGCGCAACATGGCCGGTTAGCTCAGCTGGTTAGAGCGTGGTGCTAATAACGCCAAGGTCGCGGGTTCGATCCCCGTACGGGCCAGTCCGTCTCCTCTTTTTTGACCGTACCAGTCTCAAACTCCTTTTTCTCCCTACTGCCTAGATCTGGTGGGTGGAAATTGCTGCTGTCTTCATTTAAGCAGGTTACCGTGATAGCAAGCACCATACCCATTCCTCGTTAGTATAGTGGTGAGTATCCCCGCCTGTCACGCGGGAGACCGGGTTCGATTCCCCGACGGGGAGGCAATTGTTTTCTTTGTGCACCAAAGAAAACTCAGGAAAAAGGAATCCAAAGTCTTAAGTCTCCAGAGTCTCCAGAGTCTCCATGGAAATAAAGATGGAATTTTAAAAAGAGATCTACAAAAAAAGAAGCCATTAAGTCGTTGCACAGAGAGAACCCACACTTATCCTACCTCAGTTTCCTGAAGGTTTAAGCTGAAAAACTCTGTAGATATCCCCAATCCCTGGAGCGAATAGGCCGAAACCACATGCCGAAAGGAGCCCGCTGAGATTGGCCAGGGGAAACAAACGTCCGTACGGGAGATGCCCACGGACAGAGCCTTATTTAATGGATTCCTGACATTAGTTTGCAGCAGAGCATAACGTAGACGTTCAGCGACTGATTTTGTCACCTGGGACCCTTTTTCCCAAAGTCATGAGTTAGAAAACTAAGGAAAAAGGAGGTAAAATCCTAGAGGGAGCGTAAGGAACCTTAAAGGTAGAAAGAAACCAAAGTCTTAAGTCTCCAGAGACTCCATGGAAATAAAGATGGAAATTTAAAAAGAGATCTACAAAAAAAGAAGCCATTAGGTTGTTGCACCGAGAGAACCCACACTTATCCTACCTCAGTTTCCTTAAGGTTTAAGCTAAAAAAACTCTGTAGATATCCCCAATCCATGGAGCGAATAGGCCGAAACCACATGCCGAAAGGAGCCCGCTGAGATTGGCCAGGGGAAACAAACGTCCGTACGGGAGATGCCCACGGCCAGAGCCTTATCCAATGGATTCCTGACATTAGTTTGCAGCACAGCATATACCAGAGTCAATAACTTGTAAAGTAGACGGTCAGCGACTGATTTCGTCACCTGGGACCCGTTTGCCCAAAGTCATGAGTTAGTTGCAGCTGAAATGCGGACTGCAGCTTTCCCTCAATCACTGGCGCTACAACAAGGCCCCGTGTAGCCCATGCCTAAGGCCTATGGCTTTTAGATTGCAAACTCTTCCAGGTGCCGTGTTATTTCCTATACTTTCTGATTCCTTCTCTTGTGGAATAAAGTTTCGAATACAGTTCCCAGTTCACAGTCAGCCCTAGCACTCGTGATGTCGCCTCTGACAAGGACAGAGAAAGAGACACCCTTCCCTTTCTCCACACTGCTATCAGTACCTATTCTAAGGACTGGGACACATGTGAGATCCCCACTGGTGTCGGCCGGGGCAGCCACCATGCGCAACATGGCCGGTTAGCTCAGCTGGTTAGAGCGTGGTGCTAATAACGCCAAGGTCGCGTGTTCGATCCCCGTACGGGCCAGTCCGTCTCCTCTTTTTTGACCGTACCAGTCTCAAACTCCTTTCTCTCCCTACTGCCTAGATCTGGTGGGTGGAAATTGCTGCTGTCTTCATTTAAGCAGGTTACCGTGATGGCAAGCACCATACCCATTCCTCGTTAGTATAGTGGTGAGTATCCCCGCCTGTCACGCGGGAGACCGGGGTTCGATTCCCCGACGGGGAGGCAATTGTTTTCTTTGTGCACCAAAGAAAACTCAGGAAAAAGGAATCCAAAGTCTTAAGTCTCCAGAATCTCCAGAGTCTCCATGGAAATAAAGATGGAATTTTAAAAAGAGATCTACAAAAAAAGAAGCCATTAAGTCGTAGCACAGAGAGAACCCACACTTATCCTACCTCAGTTTCCTGAAGGTTTAAGCTGAAAAACTCTGTAGATATCCCCAATTCATGGAGCGAATAGGCCGAAACCACATGCCGAAAGGAGCCCGCTGAGATTGGCCAGGGGAAACAAACGTCCGTACGGGAGATGCCCACGGACAGAGCCTTATTTAATGGATTCCTGACATTAGTTTGCAGCAGAGCATAACGTAGACGTTCAGCGACTGATTTTGTCACCTGGGATCCTTTTTCCCAAAGTCATGAGTTAGAAAACTAAGGAAAAAGGAGGTAAAATCCTAGAGGGAGCGTAAGGAACCTTAAAGGTAGAAAGAAACCAAAGTCTTAAGTCTCCAGAGTCTCCATGGAAATAAAGATGGAATTTTAAAAAGAGATCTACAAAAAAAGAAGCCATTAAGTTGTTGCACAGAGAGAACCCACACTTATCCTACCTCAGTTTCCTTAAGGTTTAAGCTGAAAAACTCTGTAGATATCCCCAATCCATGGAGCGAATAGGCCGAAACCACATGCCGAAAGGAGCCCGCTGAGATTGGCCAGGGGAAACAAACGTCCGTACGGGAGATGCCCACGGCCAGAGCCTTATCCAATGGATTCCTGACATTAGTTTGCAGCACAGCATATACCAGAGTCAATAACTTGTAAAGTAGACGGTCAGCGACTGATTTCGTCACCTGGGACCCGTTTGCCCAAAGTCATGAGTTAGTTGCAGCTGAAATGCGGACTCTAGCTTTCCCTCAATCACTGGCGCTACAACAAGGCGCCGTGTAGCCCATGCCTAAGGCCTATGGCTTTTAGATTGCAAACTCTTCCAGGTGCCGTGTTATTTCCTATACTTTCTGATTCCTTCTCTTGTGGAATAAAGTTTCGAATACAGTTCCCAGTTCACAGTCAGCCCTAGCACTCGTGATGTCGCCTCTGACAAGGACAGAGAAAGAGACACCCTTCCCTTTCTCCACACTGCTATCAGTACCTATTCTAAGGACTGGGACACATGTGAGATCCCCACTGGTGTCGGCCGGGGCAGCCGACATGCGCAACTTGGCCGGTTAGCTCAGCTGGTTAGAGCGTGGTGCTAATAACGCCAAGGTCGCGGGTTCGATCCCCGTACGGGCCAGTCCGTCTCCTCTTTTTTGACCGTACCAGTCTCAAACTCCTTTTTCTCCCTACTGCCTAGATCTGGTGGGTGGAAATTGCTGCTGTCTTCATTTAAGCAGGTTACCGTGATGGCAAGCACCATACCCATTCCTCGTTAGTATAGTGGTGAGTATCCCCGCCTGTCACGCGGGAGACCGGGGTTCGATTCCCCGACGGGGAGGCAATTATTTTCTTTGTGCACCAAAGAAAACTCAGGAAAAAGGAATCCAAAGTCTTAAGTCTCCAGAGTCTCCATGGAAATAAAGATGGAATTTTAAAAAGAGATCTACAAAAAAAGAAGCCATTAAGTCGTTGCACAGAGAGAACCCACACTTATCCTACCTCAGTTTCCTGAAGGTTTAAGCTGAAAAACTCTGTAGATATCCCCAATCCATGGAGCGAATAGGCCGAAACCACATGCCGAAAGGAGCCCGCTGAGATTGGCCAGGGGAAACAAACGTCCGTACGGGAGATGCCCACGGACAGAGCCTTATTTAATGGATTCCTGACATTAGTTTGCAGCAGAGCATAACGTAGACGTTCAGCGACTGATTTTGTCACCTGGGACCCTTTTTCCCAAAGTCATGAGTTAGAAAACTAAGGAAAAAGGAGGTAAAATCCTAGAGGGAGCGTAAGGAACCTTAAAGGTAGAAAGAAACCAAAGTCTTAAGTCTCCAGAGACTCCATGGAAATAAAGATGGAAATTTAAAAAGAGATCTACAAAAAAAGAAGCCATTAGGTTGTTGCACCGAGAGAACCCACACTTATCCTACCTCAGTAGACGGTCAGCGACTGATTTCGTCACCTGGGACCCGTTTGCCCAAAGTCATGAGTTAGTTGCAGCTGAAATGCGGACTGCAGCTTTCCCTCAATCACTGGCGCTACAACAAGGCCCCGTGTAGCCCATGCCTAAGGCCTATGGCTTTTAGATTGCAAACTCTTCCAGGTGCCGTGTTATTTCCTATACTTTCTGATTCCTTCTCTTGTGGAATAAAGTTTCGAATACAGTTCCCAGTTCACAGTCAGCCCTAGCACTCGTGATGTCGCCTCTGACAAGGACAGAGAAAGAGACACCCTTCCCTTACTCCACACTGCTATCAGTACCTATTCTAAGGACTGGGACACATGTGAGATCCCCACTGGTGTCGGCCGGGGCAGCCGACATGCGCAACATGGCCGGTTAGCTCAGCTGGTTAGAGCGTGGTGCTAATAACGCCAAGGTCGCGGGTTCGATCCCCGTACGGGCCAGTCCGTCTCCTCTTTTTTGACCGTACCAGTCTCAAACTCCTTTTTCTCCCTACTGCCTAGATCTGGTGGGTGGAAATTGCTGCTGTCTTCATTTAAGCAGGTTACCGTGATGGCAAGCACCATACCCATTCCTCGTTAGTATAGTGGTGAGTATCCCCGCCTGTCACGCGGGAGACCGGGGTTCGATTCCCCGACGGGGAGGCAATTGTTTTCTTTATGCACCAAAGAAAACTCAGGAAAAAGGAATCCAAAGTCTTAAGTCTCCAGAGTCTCCAGAGACTCCATGGAAATAAAGATGGAATTTTAAAAAGAGATCTACAAAAAAAGAAGCCATTAAGTCGTTGCACAGAGAGAACCCACACTTATCCTATCTCAGTTTCCTGAAGGTTTAAGCTGAAAAACTCTGTAGATATCCCCAATCCATGGAGCGAATAGGCCGAAACCACATGCCGAAAGGAGCCCGCTGAGATTGGCCAGGGGAAACAAACGTCCGTACGGGAGATGCCCACGGACAGAGCCTTATTTAATGGATTCCTGACATTAGTTTGCAGCAGAGCATAACGTAGACGTTCAGCGACTGATTTTGTCACCTGGGACCCTTTTTCCCAAAGTCATGAGTCTCCATGGAAATAAAGATGGAATTTTAAAAAGAGATCTACAAAAAAAGAAGCCATTAAGTCGTTGCACAGAGAGAACCCACACTTATCCTACCTTAGTTTCCTGAAGGTTTAAGCTGAAAAACTCTGTAGATATCCCCAATCCATGGAGCGAATAGGCCGAAACCACATGCCGAAAGGAGCCCGCTGAGATTGGCCAGGGGAAACAAACTTCCGTACGGGAGATGCCCACGGACAGAGCCTTATTTAATGGATTCCTGACTTTAGTTTGCAGCAGAACATAACGTAGACGTTCAGCGACTGATTTTGTCACCTGGGACCCTTTTTCCCAAAGTCATGAGTTAGAAAACTAAGGAAAAAGGAGGTAAAATCCTAGAGGGAGCGTAAGGAACCTTAAAGGTAGAAAGAAACCAAAGTCTTAAGTCTCCAGAGACTCCATGGAAATAAAGATGGAAATTTAAAAAGAGATCTACAAAAAAAGAAGCCATTAAGTCGTTGCACCGAGAGAACCCACACTTATCCTACCTCAGTTTCCTTAAGGTTTAAGCTGAAAAACTCTGTAGATATCCCCAATCCATGGAGCGAATAGGCCGAAACCACATGCTGAAAGGAGCCCGCTGAGATTGGCCAGGGGAAACAAACGTCCGTACGGGAGATGCCCACGGCCAGAGCCTTATCCAATGGATTCCTGACATTAGTTTGCAGCACAGCATATACCAGAGTCAATAACTTGTAAAGTAGACGGTCAGCGACTGATTTCGTCACCTGGGACCGTTTGCCCAAAGTCATGAGTTAGTTGCAGCTGAAATGCGGACTGCAGCTTTCCCTCAATCACTGGCGCTACAACAAGGCCCCGTGTAGCCCATGCCTAAGGCCTATGGCTTTTAGATTGCAAACTCTTCCAGGTGCCGTGTTATTTCCTATACTTTCTGATTCCTTCTCTTGTGGAATAAAGTTTCGAATACAGTTCCCAGTTCACAGTCAGCCCTAGCACTCGTGATGTCGCCTCTGACAAGGACAGAGAAAGAGACACCCTTCCCTTTCTCCACACTGCTATCAGTACCTATTCTAAGGACTGGGACACATGTGAGATCCCCACTGGTGTCGGCCGGGGCAGCCGACATGCGCAACATGGCCGGTTAGCTCAGCTGGTTAGAGCGTGGTGCTAATAACGCCAAGGTCGCGGGTTCGATCCCCGTACGGGCCAGTCCGTCTCCTCTTTTTTGACCGTACCAGTCTCAAACTCCTTTTTCTCCCTACTGCCTAGATCTGGTGGGTGGAAATTGCTGCTGTCTTCATTTAAGCAGGTTACCGTGATGGCAAGCACCATACCCATTCCTCGTTAGTATAGTGGTGAGTATCCCCGCCTGTCACGCGGGAGACCGGGGTTCGATTCCCCGACGGGGAGGCAATTGTTTTCTTTGTGCACCAAAGAAAACTCAGGAAAAAGGAATCCAAAGTCTTAAGTCTCCAGAGTCTCCAGAGTCTCCATGGAAATAAAGATGGAATTTTAAAAAGAGATCTACAAAAAAAGAAGCCATTAAGTCGTTGCACAGAGAGAACCCACACTTATCCTACCTCAGTTTCCTGAAGGTTTAAGCTGAAAAACTCTGTAGATATCCCCAATCCATGGAGCGAATAGGCCGAAACCACATGCCGAAAGGAACCCGCTGAGATTGGCCAGGGGAAACAAACGTCCGTACGGGAGATGCCCACGGACAGAGCCTTATTTAATGGATTCCTGACATTAGTTTGAAGAAAGAGCATAACGTAGACGTTCAGCGACTGATTTTGTCACCTGGGACCCGTTTTCCCAAAGTCATGAGTTAGAAAACTAAGGAAAAAGGAGGTAAAATCCTAGAGAGAGCGTCAGGAACCTTAAAGGTAGAAAGAAACCAAAGTCTTAAGTCTCCAGAGACTCCATGGAAATAAAGATGGAAATTTAAAAAGAGATCTACAAAAAAAGAAGCCATTAAGTCGTTGCACCGAGAGAACCCACACTTATCCTACCTCAGTTTCCTTAAGGTTTAAGTACCTATAGGTACTGCTATCAGTACCTATTCTAAGGACTGGGACACATGTGAGATCCCTACTGGTGTCGGCCGGGGCAGCCAACATGCGCAACATGGTCGGTTAGCTCAGCTGGTTAGAGCGTGGTGCTAATAACGCCAAGGTTGCGGGTTCGATCCCCGTACGGGCCAGTCCGTCTCCTCTTTTTTGACCGTACCAGTCTCAAACTCCTTTTTCTCCCTACTGCCTAGATCTGGTGGGTGGAAATTGCTGCTGTCTTCATTTAAGCAGGTTACCGTGATGGCAAGCACCATACCCATTCCTCATTAGTATAGTGGTGAGTATCCCCGCCTGTCACGCGGGAGACTGGGGTTCGATTCCCCGACGGGGAGGCAATTGTTTTCTTTGTGCACCAAAGAAAACTCAGGAAAAAGGAATCCAAAGTCTTAAGTCTCCAGAGTCTCCAGAGTCTCCATGGAAATAAAGATGGAATTTTAAAAAGAGATCTACAAAAAAAGAAGCCATTAAGTCGTTGCACAGAGAGAACCCACACTTATCCTACCTCAGTTTCCTGAAGGTTTAAGCTGAAAAACTCTGTAGATATCCCCAATCCATGGAGCGAATAGGCCGAAACCACATGCCGAAAGGAGCCCGCTGAGATTGGCCAGGGGAAACAAACGTCCGTACGGGAGATGCCCACGGACAGAGCCTTATTTAATGGATTCCTGACATTAGTTTGCAGCAGAGCATAACGTAGACGTTCAGCGACTGATTTTGTCACCTGGCACCCTTTTTCCCAAAGTCATGAGTCTCCATGGAAATAAAGATGGAATTTTAAAAAGAGATCTACAAAAAAAGAAGCCATTAAGTCGTTGCACAGAGAGAACCCACACTTATCCTACCTCAGTTTCCTGAAGGTTTAAGCTGAAAAACTCTGTAGATATCCCCAATCCATGGAGCGAATAGGCCGAAACCACATGCCGAAAGGAGCCCGCTGAGATTGGCCAGGGGAAACAAACGTCCGTACGGGAGATGCCCACGGACAGAGCCTTATTTAATGGATTCCTGACATTAGTTTGCAGCAGAGCATAACGTAGACGTTCAGCGACTGATTTTGTCACCTGGGACCCTTTTTCCCAAAGTCATGAGTTAGAAAACTAAGGAAAAAGGAGGTAAAATCCTAGAGGGAGCGTAAGGAACCTTAAAGGTAGAAAGAAACCAAAGTCTTAAGTCTCCAGAGACTCCATGGAAATAAAGATGGAAATTTAAAAAGAGATCTACAAAAAAAGAAGCCATTAAGTTGTTGCACTGAGAGAACCCACACTTATCCTACCTCAGTTTCCTTAAGGTTTAAGCTGAAAAACTCTGTAGATATCCCCAATCCATGGAGCGAATAGGCCGAAACCACATGCCGAAAGGAGCCCGCTGAGATTGGCCAGGGGAAACAAACGTCCGTACGGGAGATGCCCACGGCCAGAGCCTTATCCAATGGATTCCTGACATTAGTTTGCAGCACAGCATATACCAGAGTCAATAACTTGTAAAGTAGACGGTCAGCGACTGATTTCGTCACCTGGGACCCGTTTGCCCAAAGTCATGAGTTAGTTGCAGCTGAAATGCGGACTGCAGCTTTCCCTCAATCTTTGGCGCTACAACAAGGCCCCGTGTAGCCCATGCCTAAGGCCTATGGCTTTTAGATTGCAAACTCTTCCAGGTGCCGTGTTATTTCCTATACTTTCTGATTCCTTCTCTTGTGGAATAAAGTTTCGAATACAGTTCCCAGTTCACAGTCAGCCCTAGCACTCGTGATGTCGCCTCTGACAAGGACAGAGAAAGAGACACCCTTCCCTTTCTCCACACTGCTATCAGTACCTATTCTAAGGACTGGGACACATGTGAGATCCCCACTGGTGTCGGCCGGGGCAGCCGACATGCGCAACATGGCCGGTTAGCTCAGCTGGTTAGAGCGTGGTGCTAATAACGCCAAGGTCGCGGGTTCGATCCCCGTACGGGCCAGTCCGTCTCCTCTTTTTTGACCGTACCAGTCTCAAACTCCTTTTTCTCCCTACTGCCTAGATCTGGTGGGTGGAAATTGCTGCTGTCTTCATTTAAGCAGGTTACCGTGATGGCAAGCACCATACCCATTCCTCGTTAGTATAGTGGTGAGTATCCCCGCCTGTCACGCGGGAGACCGGGGTTCGATTCCCCGACGGGGAGGCAATTGTTTTCTTTGTGCACCAAAGAAAACTCAGGAAAAAGGAATCCAAAGTCTTAAGTCTCCAGAGTCTCCAGAGTCTCCATGGAAATAAAGATGGAATTTTAAAAAGAGATCTACAAAAAAAGAAGCCTTTAAGTCGTTGCACAGAGAGAACCCACACTTATCCTACCTCAGTTTCCTGAAGGTTTAAGCTGAAAAACTCTGTAGATATCCCCAATCCATGGAGCGAATAGGCCGAAACCACATGCCGAAAGGAGCCCGCTGAGATTGGCCAGGGGAAACAAACGTCCGTACGGGAGATGCCCACGGACAGAGCCTTATTTAATGGATTCCTGACATTAGTTTGCAGCAGAGCATAACGTAGACGTTCAGCGACTGATTTTGTCACCTGGGACCCTTTTTCCCAAAGTCATGAGTTAGAAAACTAAGGAAAAAGGAGGTAAAATCCTAGAGGGAGCGTAAGGAACCTTAAAGGTAGAAAGAAACCAAAGTCTTAAGTCTCCAGAGACTCCATGGAAATAAAGATGGAAATTTAAAAAGAGATCTACAAAAAAAGAAGCCATTAAGTCGTTGCACCGAGAGAACCCACACTTATCCTACCTCAGTTTCCTTAAGGTTTAAGCTGAAAAACTCTGTAGATATCCCCAATCCATGGAGCGAATAGGCCGAAACCACATGCTGAAAGGAGCCCGCTGAGATTGGCCAGGGGAAACAAACGTCCGTACGGGAGATGCCCACGGCCAGAGCCTTATCCAATGGATTCCTGACATTAGTTTGCAGCACAGCATATACCAGAGTCAATAACTTGTAAAGTAGACGGTCAGCGACTGATTTCGTCACCTGGGACCCGTTTGCCCAAAGTCATGAGTTAGTTGCAGCTGAAATGCGGACTGCAGCTTTCCCTCAATCTTTGGCGCTACAACAAGGCCCCGTGTAGCCCATGCCTAAGGCCTATGGCTTTTAGATTGCAAACTCTTCCAGGTGCCGTGTTATTTCCTATACTTTCTGATTCCTTCTCTTGTGGAATAAAGTTTCGAATACAGTTCCCAGTTCACAGTCAGCCCTAGCACTCGTGATGTCGCCTCTGACAAGGACAGAGAAAGAGACACCCTTCCCTTTCTCCACACTGCTATCAGTACCTATTCTAAGGACTGGGACACATGTGAGATCCCCACTGGTGTCGGCCGGGGCAGCCGACATGCGCAACATGGCCGGTTAGCTCAGCTGGTTAGAGCGTGGTGCTAATAACGCCAAGGTCGCGGGTTCGATCCCCGTACGGGCCAGTCCGTCTCCTCTTTTTTGACCGTACCAGTCTCAAACTCCTTTTTCTCCCTACTGCCTAGATCTGGTGGGTGGAAATTGCTGCTGTCTTCATTTAAGCAGGTTACCGTGATGGCAAGCACCATACCCATTCCTCGTTAGTATAGTGGTGAGTATCCCCGCCTGTCACGCGGGAGACCGGGGTTCGATTCCCCGACGGGGAGGCAATTGTTTTCTTTGTGCACCAAAGAAAACTCAGGAAAAAGGAATCCAAAGTCTTAAGTCTCCAGAGTCTCCAGAGTCTCCATGGAAATAAAGATGGAATTTTAAAAAGAGATCTACAAAAAAAGAAGCCATTAAGTCGTTGCACAGAGAGAACCCACACTTATCCTACCTCAGTTTCCTGAAGGTTTAAGCTGAAAAACTCTGTAGATATCCCCAATCCATGGAGCGAATAGGCCGAAACCACATGCCGAAAGGAGCCCGCTGAGATTGGCCAGGGGAAACAAACGTCCGTACGGGAGATGCCCACGGACAGAGCCTTATTTAATGGATTCCTGACATTAGTTTGCAGCAGAGCATAACGTAGACGTTCAGCGACTGATTTTGTCACCTGGGACCCTTTTTCCCAAAGTCATGAGTTAGAAAACTAAGGAAAAAGGAGGTAAAATCCTAGAGGGAGCGTAAGGAACCTTAAAGGTAGAAAGAAACCAAAGTCTTAAGTCTCCAGAGACTCCATGGAAATAAAGATGGAAATTTAAAAAGAGATCTACAAAAAAAGAAGCCATTAAGTCGTTGCACCGAGAGAACCCACACTTATCCTACCTCAGTTTCCTTAAGGTTTAAGCTGAAAAACTCTGTAGATATCCCCAATCCATGGAGCGAATAGGCCGAAACCACATGCTGAAAGGAGCCCGCTGAGATTGGCCAGGGGAAACAAACGTCCGTACGGGAGATGCCCACGGCCAGAGCCTTATCCAATGGATTCCTGACATTAGTTTGCAGCACAGCATATACCAGAGTCAATAACTTGTAAAGTAGACGGTCAGCGACTGATTTCGTCACCTGGGACCCGTTTGCCCAAAGTCATGAGTTAGTTGCAGCTGAAATGCGGACTGCAGCTTTCCCTCAATCACTGGCGCTACAACAAGGCCCCGTGTAGCCCATGCCTAAGGCCTATGGCTTTTAGATTGCAAACTCTTCCAGGTGCCGTGTTATTTCCTATACTTTCTGATTCCTTCTCTTGTGGAATAAAGTTTCGAATACAGTTCCCAGTTCACAGTCAGCCCTAGCACTCGTGATGTCGCCTCTGACAAGGACAGAGAAAGAGACACCCTTCCCTTTCTCCACACTGCTATCAGTACCTATTCTAAGGACTGGGACACATGTGAGATCCCCACTGGTGTCGGCCGGGGCAGCCGACATGCGCAACATGGCCGGTTAGCTCAGCTGGTTAGAGCGTGGTGCTAATAACGCCAAGGTCGCGGGTTCGATCCCCGTACGGGCCAGTCCGTCTCCTCTTTTTTGACCGTACCAGTCTCAAACTCCTTTTTCTCCCTACTGCCTAGATCTGGTGGGTGGAAATTGCTGCTGTCTTCATTTAAGCAGGTTACCGTGATGGCAAGCACCATACCCATTCCTCGTTAGTATAGTGGTGAGTATCCCCGCCTGTCACGCGGGAGACCGGGGTTCGATTCCCCGACGGGGAGGCAAATGTTTTCTTTATGCACCAAAGAAAACTCAGGAAAAAGGAATCCAAAGTCTTAAGTCTCCAGAGTCTCCAGAGACTCCATGGAAATAAAGATGGAATTTTAAAAAGAGATCTACAAAAAAAGAAGCCATTAAGTCGTTGCACAGAGAGAACCCACACTTATCCTATCTCAGTTTCCTGAAGGTTTAAGCTGAAAAACTCTGTAGATATCCCCAATCCATGGAGCGAATAGGCCGAAACCACATGCCGAAAGGAGCCCGCTGAGATTGGCCAGGGGAAACAAACGTCCGTACGGGAGATGCCCACGGACAGAGCCTTATTTAATGGATTCCTGACATTAGTTTGCAGCAGAGCATAACGTAGACGTTCAGCGACTGATTTTGTCACCTGGGACCCTTTTTCCCAAAGTCATGAGTTAGAAAACTAAGGAAAAAGGAGGTAAAATCCTAGAGGGAGCGTAAGGAACCTTAAAGGTAGAAAGAAACCAAAGTCTTAAGTCTCCAGAGACTCCATGGAAATAAAGATGGAAATTTAAAAAGAGATCTACAAAAAAAGAAGCCATTAGGTTGTTGCACCGAGAGAACCCACACTTATCCTACCTCAGTAGACGGTCAGCGACTGATTTCGTCACCTGGGACCCGTTTGCCCAAAGTCATGAGTTAGTTGCAGCTGAAATGCGGACTGCAGCTTTCCCTCAATCACTGGCGCTACAACAAGGCCCCGTGTAGCCCATGCCTAAGGCCTATGGCTTTTAGATATCAAACTCTTCCAGGTGCCGTGTTATTTCCTATACTTTCTGATTCCTTCTCTTGTGGAATAAAGTTTCGAATACAGTTCCCAGTTCACAGTCAGCCCTAGCACTCGTGATGTCGCCTCTGACAAGGACAGAGAAAGAGACACCCTTCCCTTTCTCCACACTGCTATCAGTACCTATTCTAAGGACTGGGACACATGTGAGATCCCCACTGGTGTCGGCCGGGGCAGCCGACATGCGCAACATGGCCGGTTAGCTCAGCTGGTTAGAGCGTGGTGCTAATAACGCCAAGGTCGCGGGTTCGATCCCCGTACGGGCCAGTCCGTCTCCTCTTTTTTGACCGTACCAGTCTCAAACTCCTTTTTCTCCCTACTGCCTAGATCTGGTGGGTGGAAATTGCTGCTGTCTTCATTTAAGCAGGTTACCGTGATGGCAAGCACCATACCCATTCCTCGTTAGTATAGTGGTGAGTATCCCCGCCTGTCACGCGGGAGACCGGGGTTCGATTCCCCGACGGGGAGGCAATTGTTTTCTTTATGCACCAAAGAAAACTCAGGAAAAAGGAATCCAAAGTCTTAAGTCTCCAGAGTCTCCAGAGACTCCATGGAAATAAAGATGGAATTTTAAAAAGAGATCTACAAAAAAAGAAGCCATTAAGTCGTTGCACAGAGAGAACCCACACTTATCCTATCTCAGTTTCCTGAAGGTTTAAGCTGAAAAACTCTGTAGATATCCCCAATCCATGGAGCGAATAGGCCGAAACCACATGCCGAAAGGAGCCCGCTGAGATTGGCCAGGGGAAACAAACGTCCGTACGGGAGATGCCCACGGACAGAGCCTTATTTAATGGATTCCTGACATTAGTTTGCAGCAGAGCATAACGTAGACGTTCAGCGACTGATTTTGTCACCTGGGACCCTTTTTCCCAAAGTCATGAGTTAGAAAACTAAGGAAAAAGGAGGTAAAATCCTAGAGGGAGCGTAAGGAACCTTAAAGGTAGAAAGAAACCAAAGTCTTAAGTCTCCAGAGACTCCATGGAAATAAAGATGGAAATTTAAAAAGAGATCTACAAAAAAAGAAGCCATTAAGTTGTTGCACCGAGAGAACCCACACTTATCCTACCTCAGTTTCCTTAAGGTTTAAGTACCTCTAGGTACTGCTATCAGTACCTATTCTAAGGACTGGGACACATGTGAGATCCCCACTGGTGTCGGCCGGGGCAGCCGACATGCGCAACATGGCCGGTTAGCTCAGCTGGTTAGAGCGTGGTGCTAATAACGCCAAGGTCGCGGGTTCGATCCCCGTACGGGCCAGTCCGTCTCCTCTTTTTTGACCGTACCAGTCTCAAACTCCTTTTTCTCCCTACTGCCTAGATCTGGTGGGTGGAAATTGCTGCTGTCTTCATTTAAGCAGGTTACCGTGATAGCAAGCACCATACCCATTCCTCGTTAGTATAGTGGTGAGTATCCCCGCCTGTCACGCGGGAGACCGGGGTTCGATTCCCCGACGGGGAGGCAATTGTTTTCTTTGTGCACCAAAGAAAACTCAGGAAAAAGGAATCCAAAGTCTTAAGTCTCCAGAGTCTCCAGAGACTCCATGGAAATAAAGATGGAATTTTAAAAAGAGATCTACAAAAAAAGAAGCCATTAAGTCGTTGCACAGAGAGAACCCACACTTATCCTATCTCAGTTTCCTGAAGGTTTAAGCTGAAAAACTCTGTAGATATCCCCAATCCATGGAGCGAATAGGCCGAAACCACATGCCGAAAGGAGCCCGCTGAGATTGGCCAGGGGAAACAAACGTCCGTACGGGAGATGCCCACGGACAGAGCCTTATTTAATGGATTCCTGACATTAGTTTGCAGCAGAGCATAACGTAGACGTTCAGCGACTGATTTTGTCACCTGGGACCCTTTTTCCCAAAGTCATGAGTTAGAAAACTAAGGAAAAAGGAGGTAAAATCCTAGAGGGAGCGTAAGGAACCTTAAAGGTAGAAAGAAACCAAAGTCTTAAGTCTCCAGAGACTCCATGGAAATAAAGATGGAAATTTAAAAAGAGATCTACAAAAAAAGAAGCCATTAAGTTGTTGCACCGAGAGAACCCACACTTATCCTACCTCAGTTTCCTTAAGGTTTAAGTACCTCTAGGTACTGCTATCAGTACCTATTCTAAGGACTGGGACACATGTGAGATCCCCACTGGTGTCGGCCGGGGCAGCCGACATGCGCAACATGGCCGGTTAGCTCAGCTGGTTAGAGCGTGGTGCTAATAACGCCAAGGTCGCGGGTTCGATCCCCGTACGGGCCAGTCCGTCTCCTCTTTTTTGACCGTACCAGTCTCAAACTCCTTTTTCTCCCTACTGCCTAGATCTGGTGGGTGGAAATTGCTGCTGTCTTCATTTAAGCAGGTTACCGTGATAGCAAGCACCATACCCATTCCTCGTTAGTATAGTGGTGAGTATCCCCGCCTGTCACGCGGGAGACCGGGTTCGATTCCCCGACGGGGAGGCAATTGTTTTCTTTGTGCACCAAAGAAAACTCAGGAAAAAGGAATCCAAAGTCTTAAGTCTCCAGAGTCTCCAGAGTCTCCATGGAAATAAAGATGGAATTTTAAAAAGAGATCTACAAAAAAAGAAGCCATTAAGTCGTTGCACAGAGAGAACCCACACTTATCCTACCTCAGTTTCCTGAAGGTTTAAGCTGAAAAACTCTGTAGATATCCCCAATCCCTGGAGCGAATAGGCCGAAACCACATGCCGAAAGGAGCCCGCTGAGATTGGCCAGGGGAAACAAACGTCCGTACGGGAGATGCCCACGGACAGAGCCTTATTTAATGGATTCCTGACATTAGTTTGCAGCAGAGCATAACGTAGACGTTCAGCGACTGATTTTGTCACCTGGGACCCTTTTTCCCAAAGTCATGAGTTAGAAAACTAAGGAAAAAGGAGGTAAAATCCTAGAGGGAGCGTAAGGAACCTTAAAGGTAGAAAGAAACCAAAGTCTTAAGTCTCCAGAGACTCCATGGAAATAAAGATGGAAATTTAAAAAGAGATCTACAAAAAAAGAAGCCATTAGGTTGTTGCACCGAGAGAACCCACACTTATCCTACCTCAGTTTCCTTAAGGTTTAAGCTAAAAAAACTCTGTAGATATCCCCAATCCATGGAGCGAATAGGCCGAAACCACATGCCGAAAGGAGCCCGCTGAGATTGGCCAGGGGAAACAAACGTCCGTACGGGAGATGCCCACGGCCAGAGCCTTATCCAATGGATTCCTGACATTAGTTTGCAGCACAGCATATACCAGAGTCAATAACTTGTAAAGTAGACGGTCAGCGACTGATTTCGTCACCTGGGACCCGTTTGCCCAAAGTCATGAGTTAGTTGCAGCTGAAATGCGGACTGCAGCTTTCCCTCAATCACTGGCGCTACAACAAGGCCCCGTGTAGCCCATGCCTAAGGCCTATGGCTTTTAGATTGCAAACTCTTCCAGGTGCCGTGTTATTTCCTATACTTTCTGATTCCTTCTCTTGTGGAATAAAGTTTCGAATACAGTTCCCAGTTCACAGTCAGCCCTAGCACTCGTGATGTCGCCTCTGACAAGGACAGAGAAAGAGACACCCTTCCCTTTCTCCACACTGCTATCAGTACCTATTCTAAGGACTGGGACACATGTGAGATCCCCACTGGTGTCGGCCGGGGCAGCCACCATGCGCAACATGGCCGGTTAGCTCAGCTGGTTAGAGCGTGGTGCTAATAACGCCAAGGTCGCGTGTTCGATCCCCGTACGGGCCAGTCCGTCTCCTCTTTTTTGACCGTACCAGTCTCAAACTCCTTTCTCTCCCTACTGCCTAGATCTGGTGGGTGGAAATTGCTGCTGTCTTCATTTAAGCAGGTTACCGTGATGGCAAGCACCATACCCATTCCTCGTTAGTATAGTGGTGAGTATCCCCGCCTGTCACGCGGGAGACCGGGGTTCGATTCCCCGACGGGGAGGCAATTGTTTTCTTTGTGCACCAAAGAAAACTCAGGAAAAAGGAATCCAAAGTCTTAAGTCTCCAGAATCTCCAGTGTCTCCATGGAAATAAAGATGGAATTTTAAAAAGAGATCTACAAAAAAAGAAGCCATTAAGTCGTAGCACAGAGAGAACCCACACTTATCCTACCTCAGTTTCCTGAAGGTTTAAGCTGAAAAACTCTGTAGATATCCCCAATTCATGGAGCGAATAGGCCGAAACCACATGCCGAAAGGAGCCCGCTGAGATTGGCCAGGGGAAACAAACGTCCGTACGGGAGATGCCCACGGACAGAGCCTTATTTAATGGATTCCTGACATTAGTTTGCAGCAGAGCATAACGTAGACGTTCAGCGACTGATTTTGTCACCTGGGATCCTTTTTCCCAAAGTCATGAGTTAGAAAACTAAGGAAAAAGGAGGTAAAATCCTAGAGGGAGCGTAAGGAACCTTAAAGGTAGAAAGAAACCAAAGTCTTAAGTCTCCAGAGTCTCCATGGAAATAAAGATGGAATTTTAAAAAGAGATCTACAAAAAAAGAAGCCATTAAGTTGTTGCACAGAGAGAACCCACACTTATCCTACCTCAGTTTCCTTAAGGTTTAAGCTGAAAAACTCTGTAGATATCCCCAATCCATGGAGCGAATAGGCCGAAACCACATGCCGAAAGGAGCCCGCTGAGATTGGCCAGGGGAAACAAACGTCCGTACGGGAGATGCCCACGGCCAGAGCCTTATCCAATGGATTCCTGACATTAGTTTGCAGCACAGCATATACCAGAGTCAATAACTTGTAAAGTAGACGGTCAGCGACTGATTTCGTCACCTGGGACCCGTTTGCCCAAAGTCATGAGTTAGTTGCAGCTGAAATGCGGACTCTAGCTTTCCCTCAATCACTGGCGCTACAACAAGGCCCCGTGTAGCCCATGCCTAAGGCCTATGGCTTTTAGATTGCAAACTCTTCCAGGTGCCGTGTTATTTCCTATACTTTCTGATTCCTTCTCTTGTGGAATAAAGTTTCGAATACAGTTCCCAGTTCACAGTCAGCCCTAGCACTCGTGATGTCGCCTCTGACAAGGACAGAGAAAGAGACACCCTTCCCTTTCTCCACACTGCTATCAGTACCTATTCTAAGGACTGGGACACATGTGAGATCCCCACTGGTGTCGGCCGGGGCAGCCGACATGCGCAACTTGGCCGGTTAGCTCAGCTGGTTAGAGCGTGGTGCTAATAACGCCAAGGTCGCGGGTTCGATCCCCGTACGGGCCAGTCCGTCTCCTCTTTTTTGACCGTACCAGTCTCAAACTCCTTTTTCTCCCTACTGCCTAGATCTGGTGGGTGGAAATTGCTGCTGTCTTCATTTAAGCAGGTTACCGTGATGGCAAGCACCATACCCATTCCTCGTTAGTATAGTGGTGAGTATCCCCGCCTGTCACGCGGGAGACCGGGGTTCGATTCCCCGACGGGGAGGCAATTATTTTCTTTGTGCACCAAAGAAAACTCAGGAAAAAGGAATCCAAAGTCTTAAGTCTCCAGAGTCTCCATGGAAATAAAGATGGAATTTTAAAAAGAGATCTACAAAAAAAGAAGCCATTAAGTCGTTGCACAGAGAGAACCCACACTTATCCTACCTCAGTTTCCTGAAGGTTTAAGCTGAAAAACTCTGTAGATATCCCCAATCCATGGAGCGAATAGGCCGAAACCACATGCCGAAAGGAGCCCGCTGAGATTGGCCAGGGGAAACAAACGTCCGTACGGGAGATGCCCACGGACAGAGCCTTATTTAATGGATTCCTGACATTAGTTTGCAGCAGAGCATAACGTAGACGTTCAGCGACTGATTTTGTCACCTGGGACCCTTTTTCCCAAAGTCATGAGTTAGAAAACTAAGGAAAAAGGAGGTAAAATCCTAGAGGGAGCGTAAGGAACCTTAAAGGTAGAAAGAAACCAAAGTCTTAAGTCTCCAGAGACTCCATGGAAATAAAGATGGAAATTTAAAAAGAGATCTACAAAAAAAGAAGCCATTAGGTTGTTGCACCGAGAGAACCCACACTTATCCTACCTCAGTAGACGGTCAGCGACTGATTTCGTCACCTGGGACCCGTTTGCCCAAAGTCATGAGTTAGTTGCAGCTGAAATGCGGACTGCAGCTTTCCCTCAATCACTGGCGCTACAACAAGGCCCCGTGTAGCCCATGCCTAAGGCCTATGGCTTTTAGATTGCAAACTCTTCCAGGTGCCGTGTTATTTCCTATACTTTCTGATTCCTTCTCTTGTGGAATAAAGTTTCGAATACAGTTCCCAGTTCACAGTCAGCCCTAGCACTCGTGATGTCGCCTCTGACAAGGACAGAGAAAGAGACACCCTTCCCTTACTCCACACTGCTATCAGTACCTATTCTAAGGACTGGGACACATGTGAGATCCCCACTGGTGTCGGCCGGGGCAGCCGACATGCGCAACATGGCCGGTTAGCTCAGCTGGTTAGAGCGTGGTGCTAATAACGCCAAGGTCGCGGGTTCGATCCCCGTACGGGCCAGTCCGTCTCCTCTTTTTTGACCGTACCAGTCTCAAACTCCTTTTTCTCCCTACTGCCTAGATCTGGTGGGTGGAAATTGCTGCTGTCTTCATTTAAGCAGGTTACCGTGATGGCAAGCACCATACCCATTCCTCGTTAGTATAGTGGTGAGTATCCCCGCCTGTCACGCGGGAGACCGGGGTTCGATTCCCCGACGGGGAGGCAATTGTTTTCTTTATGCACCAAAGAAAACTCAGGAAAAAGGAATCCAAAGTCTTAAGTCTCCAGAGTCTCCAGAGACTCCATGGAAATAAAGATGGAATTTTAAAAAGAGATCTACAAAAAAAGAAGCCATTAAGTCGTTGCACAGAGAGAACCCACACTTATCCTATCTCAGTTTCCTGAAGGTTTAAGCTGAAAAACTCTGTAGATATCCCCAATCCATGGAGCGAATAGGCCGAAACCACATGCCGAAAGGAGCCCGCTGAGATTGGCCAGGGGAAACAAACGTCCGTACGGGAGATGCCCACGGACAGAGCCTTATTTAATGGATTCCTGACATTAGTTTGCAGCAGAGCATAACGTAGACGTTCAGCGACTGATTTTGTCACCTGGGACCCTTTTTCCCAAAGTCATGAGTTAGAAAACTAAGGAAAAAGGAGGTAAAATCCTAGAGGGAGCGTAAGGAACCTTAAAGGTAGAAAGAAACCAAAGTCTTAAGTCTCCAGAGACTCCATGGAAATAAAGATGGAAATTTAAAAAGAGATCTACAAAAAAAGAAGCCATTAAGTTGTTGCACCGAGAGAACCCACACTTATCCTACCTCAGTTTCCTTAAGGTTTAAGTACCTCTAGGTACTGCTATCAGTACCTATTCTAAGGACTGGGACACATGTGAGATCCCCACTGGTGTCGGCCGGGGCAGCCGACATGCGCAACATGGCCGGTTAGCTCAGCTGGTTAGAGCGTGGTGCTAATAACGCCAAGGTCGCGGGTTCGATCCCCGTACGGGCCAGTCCGTCTCCTCTTTTTTGACCGTACCAGTCTCAAACTCCTTTTTCTCCCTACTGCCTAGATCTGGTGGGTGGAAATTGCTGCTGTCTTCATTTAAGCAGGTTACCGTGATAGCAAGCACCATACCCATTCCTCGTTAGTATAGTGGTGAGTATCCCCGCCTGTCACGCGGGAGACCGGGGTTCGATTCCCCGACGGGGAGGCAATTGTTTTCTTTGTGCACCAAAGAAAACTCAGGAAAAAGGAATCCAAAGTCTTAAGTCTCCAGAGTCTCCAGAGACTCCATGGAAATAAAGATGGAATTTTAAAAAGAGATCTACAAAAAAAGAAGCCATTAAGTCGTTGCACAGAGAGAACCCACACTTATCCTATCTCAGTTTCCTGAAGGTTTAAGCTGAAAAACTCTGTAGATATCCCCAATCCATGGAGCGAATAGGCCGAAACCACATGCCGAAAGGAGCCCGCTGAGATTGGCCAGGGGAAACAAACGTCCGTACGGGAGATGCCCACGGACAGAGCCTTATTTAATGGATTCCTGACATTAGTTTGCAGCAGAGCATAACGTAGACGTTCAGCGACTGATTTTGTCACCTGGGACCCTTTTTCCCAAAGTCATGAGTTAGAAAACTAAGGAAAAAGGAGGTAAAATCCTAGAGGGAGCGTAAGGAACCTTAAAGGTAGAAAGAAACCAAAGTCTTAAGTCTCCAGAGACTCCATGGAAATAAAGATGGAAATTTAAAAAGAGATCTACAAAAAAAGAAGCCATTAAGTTGTTGCACCGAGAGAACCCACACTTATCCTACCTCAGTTTCCTTAAGGTTTAAGTACCTCTAGGTACTGCTATCAGTACCTATTCTAAGGACTGGGACACATGTGAGATCCCCACTGGTGTCGGCCGGGGCAGCCGACATGCGCAACATGGCCGGTTAGCTCAGCTGGTTAGAGCGTGGTGCTAATAACGCCAAGGTCGCGGGTTCGATCCCCGTACGGGCCAGTCCGTCTCCTCTTTTTTGACCGTACCAGTCTCAAACTCCTTTTTCTCCCTACTGCCTAGATCTGGTGGGTGGAAATTGCTGCTGTCTTCATTTAAGCAGGTTACCGTGATAGCAAGCACCATACCCATTCCTCGTTAGTATAGTGGTGAGTATCCCCGCCTGTCACGCGGGAGACCGGGTTCGATTCCCCGACGGGGAGGCAATTGTTTTCTTTGTGCACCAAAGAAAACTCAGGAAAAAGGAATCCAAAGTCTTAAGTCTCCAGAGTCTCCAGAGTCTCCATGGAAATAAAGATGGAATTTTAAAAAGAGATCTACAAAAAAAGAAGCCATTAAGTCGTTGCACAGAGAGAACCCACACTTATCCTACCTCAGTTTCCTGAAGGTTTAAGCTGAAAAACTCTGTAGATATCCCCAATCCCTGGAGCGAATAGGCCGAAACCACATGCCGAAAGGAGCCCGCTGAGATTGGCCAGGGGAAACAAACGTCCGTACGGGAGATGCCCACGGACAGAGCCTTATTTAATGGATTCCTGACATTAGTTTGCAGCAGAGCATAACGTAGACGTTCAGCGACTGATTTTGTCACCTGGGACCCTTTTTCCCAAAGTCATGAGTTAGAAAACTAAGGAAAAAGGAGGTAAAATCCTAGAGGGAGCGTAAGGAACCTTAAAGGTAGAAAGAAACCAAAGTCTTAAGTCTCCAGAGACTCCATGGAAATAAAGATGGAAATTTAAAAAGAGATCTACAAAAAAAGAAGCCATTAGGTTGTTGCACCGAGAGAACCCACACTTATCCTACCTCAGTTTCCTTAAGGTTTAAGCTAAAAAAACTCTGTAGATATCCCCAATCCATGGAGCGAATAGGCCGAAACCACATGCCGAAAGGAGCCCGCTGAGATTGGCCAGGGGAAACAAACGTCCGTACGGGAGATGCCCACGGCCAGAGCCTTATCCAATGGATTCCTGACATTAGTTTGCAGCACAGCATATACCAGAGTCAATAACTTGTAAAGTAGACGGTCAGCGACTGATTTCGTCACCTGGGACCCGTTTGCCCAAAGTCATGAGTTAGTTGCAGCTGAAATGCGGACTGCAGCTTTCCCTCAATCACTGGCGCTACAACAAGGCCCCGTGTAGCCCATGCCTAAGGCCTATGGCTTTTAGATTGCAAACTCTTCCAGGTGCCGTGTTATTTCCTATACTTTCTGATTCCTTCTCTTGTGGAATAAAGTTTCGAATACAGTTCCCAGTTCACAGTCAGCCCTAGCACTCGTGATGTCGCCTCTGACAAGGACAGAGAAAGAGACACCCTTCCCTTTCTCCACACTGCTATCAGTACCTATTCTAAGGACTGGGACACATGTGAGATCCCCACTGGTGTCGGCCGGGGCAGCCACCATGCGCAACATGGCCGGTTAGCTCAGCTGGTTAGAGCGTGGTGCTAATAACGCCAAGGTCGCGTGTTCGATCCCCGTACGGGCCAGTCCGTCTCCTCTTTTTTGACCGTACCAGTCTCAAACTCCTTTCTCTCCCTACTGCCTAGATCTGGTGGGTGGAAATTGCTGCTGTCTTCATTTAAGCAGGTTACCGTGATGGCAAGCACCATACCCATTCCTCGTTAGTATAGTGGTGAGTATCCCCGCCTGTCACGCGGGAGACCGGGGTTCGATTCCCCGACGGGGAGGCAATTGTTTTCTTTGTGCACCAAAGAAAACTCAGGAAAAAGGAATCCAAAGTCTTAAGTCTCCAGAATCTCCAGAGTCTCCATGGAAATAAAGATGGAATTTTAAAAAGAGATCTACAAAAAAAGAAGCCATTAAGTCGTAGCACAGAGAGAACCCACACTTATCCTACCTCAGTTTCCTGAAGGTTTAAGCTGAAAAACTCTGTAGATATCCCCAATCCATGGAGCGAATAGGCCGAAACCACATGCCGAAAGGAGCCCGCTGAGATTGGCCAGGGGAAACAAACGTCCGTACGGGAGATGCCCACGGACAGAGCCTTATTTAATGGATTCCTGACATTAGTTTGCAGCAGAGCATAACGTAGACGTTCAGCGACTGATTTTGTCACCTGGGATCCTTTTTCCCAAAGTCATGAGTTAGAAAACTAAGGAAAAAGGAGGTAAAATCCTAGAGGGAGCGTAAGGAACCTTAAAGGTAGAAAGAAACCAAAGTCTTAAGTCTCCAGAGTCTCCATGGAAATAAAGATGGAATTTTAAAAAGAGATCTACAAAAAAAGAAGCCATTAAGTTGTTGCACAGAGAGAACCCACACTTATCCTACCTCAGTTTCCTTAAGGTTTAAGCTGAAAAACTCTGTAGATATCCCCAATCCATGGAGCGAATAGGCCGAAACCACATGCCGAAAGGAGCCCGCTGAGATTGGCCAGGGGAAACAAACGTCCGTACGGGAGATGCCCACGGCCAGAGCCTTATCCAATGGATTCCTGACATTAGTTTGCAGCACAGCATATACCAGAGTCAATAACTTGTAAAGTAGACGGTCAGCGACTGATTTCGTCACCTGGGACCCGTTTGCCCAAAGTCATGAGTTAGTTGCAGCTGAAATGCGGACTCTAGCTTTCCCTCAATCACTGGCGCTACAACAAGGCCCCGTGTAGCCCATGCCTAAGGCCTATGGCTTTTAGATTGCAAACTCTTCCAGGTGCCGTGTTATTTCCTATACTTTCTGATTCCTTCTCTTGTGGAATAAAGTTTCGAATACAGTTCCCAGTTCACAGTCAGCCCTAGCACTCGTGATGTCGCCTCTGACAAGGACAGAGAAAGAGACACCCTTCCCTTTCTCCACACTGCTATCAGTACCTATTCTAAGGACTGGGACACATGTGAGATCCCCACTGGTGTCGGCCGGGGCAGCCGACATGCGCAACTTGGCCGGTTAGCTCAGCTGGTTAGAGCGTGGTGCTAATAACGCCAAGGTCGCGGGTTCGATCCCCGTACGGGCCAGTCCGTCTCCTCTTTTTTGACCGTACCAGTCTCAAACTCCTTTTTCTCCCTACTGCCTAGATCTGGTGGGTGGAAATTGCTGCTGTCTTCATTTAAGCAGGTTACCGTGATGGCAAGCACCATACCCATTCCTCGTTAGTATAGTGGTGAGTATCCCCGCCTGTCACGCGGGAGACCGGGGTTCGATTCCCCGACGGGGAGGCAATTATTTTCTTTGTGCACCAAAGAAAACTCAGGAAAAAGGAATCCAAAGTCTTAAGTCTCCAGAGTCTCCATGGAAATAAAGATGGAATTTTAAAAAGAGATCTACAAAAAAAGAAGCCATTAAGTCGTTGCACAGAGAGAACCCACACTTATCCTACCTCAGTTTCCTGAAGGTTTAAGCTGAAAAACTCTGTAGATATCCCCAATCCATGGAGCGAATAGGCCGAAACCACATGCCGAAAGGAGCCCGCTGAGATTGGCCAGGGGAAACAAACGTCCGTACGGGAGATGCCCACGGACAGAGCCTTATTTAATGGATTCCTGACATTAGTTTGCAGCAGAGCATAACGTAGACGTTCAGCGACTGATTTTGTCACCTGGGACCCTTTTTCCCAAAGTCATGAGTTAGAAAACTAAGGAAAAAGGAGGTAAAATCCTAGAGGGAGCGTAAGGAACCTTAAAGGTAGAAAGAAACCAAAGTCTTAAGTCTCCAGAGTCTCCATGGAAATAAAGATGGAATTTTAAAAAGAGATCTACAAAAAAAGAAGCCATTAAGTTGTTCCACAGAGAGAACCCACACTTATCCTACCTCAGTTTCCTGAAGGTTTAAGCTGAAAAACTCTGTAGATATCCCCAATCCATGGAGCGAATAGGCCGAAACCGCATGCCGAAAGGAGCCCGCTGAGATTGGCCAGGGGAAACAAACGTCCGTACGGGAGATGCCCACGGCCAGAGCCTTATCCAATGGATTCCTGACATTAGTTTGCAGCACAGCATATACCAGAGTCAATAACTTGTAAAGTAGACGGTCAGCGACTGATTTCGTCACCTGGGACCCGTTTGCCCAAAGTCATGAGTTAGTTGCAGCTGAAATGCGGACTGCAGCTTTCCCTCAATCTTTGGCGCTACAACAAGGCCCCGTGTAGCCCATGCCTAAGGCCTATGGCTTTTAGATTGCAAACTCTTCCAGGTGCCGTGTTATTTCCTATACTTTCTGATTCCTTCTCTTGTGGAATAAAGTTTCGAATACAGTTCCCAGTTCACAGTCAGCCCTAGCACTCGTGATGTCGCCTCTGACAAGGACAGAGAAAGAGACACCCTTCCCTTTCTCCACACTGCTATCAGTACCTATTCTAAGGACTGGGACACATGTGAGATCCCCACTGGTGTCGGCCGGGGCAGCCGACATGCGCAACATGGCCGGTTAGCTCAGCTGGTTAGAGCGTGGTGCTAATAACGCCAAGGTCGTGGGTTCGATCCCCGTACGGGCCAGTCCGTCCCCTCTTTTTTGACCGTACCAGTCGCAAACTCCTTTTTCTCCCTACTGCCTAGATCTGGTGGGTGGAAATTGCTGCTGTCTTCATTTAAGCAGGTTACCGTGATGGCAAGCACCATACCCATTCCTCGTTAGTATAGTGGTGAGTATCCCCGCCTGTCACGCGGGAGACCGGGGTTCGATTCCCCGACGGGGAGGCAATTGTTTTCTTTGTGCACCAAAGAAAACTCAGGAAAAAGGAATCCAAAGTCTTAAGTCTCCAGAGTCTCCAGAGTCTCCATGGAAATAAAGATGGAATTTTAAAAAGAGATCTACAAAAAAAGAAGCCATTAAGTCGTTGCACAGAGAGAACCCACACTTATCCTACCTCAGTTTCCTGAAGGTTTAAGCTGAAAAACTCTGTAGATATCCCCAATCCATGGAGCGAATAGGCCGAAACCACATGCCGAAAGGAGCCCGCTGAGATTGGCCAGGGGAAACAAACGTCCGTACGGGAGATGCCCACGGACAGAGCCTTATTTAATGGATTCCTGACATTAGTTTGCAGCAGAGCATAACGTAGACGTTCAGCGACTGATTTTGTCACCTGGGACCCTTTTTCCCAAAGTCATGAGTCTCCATGGAAATAAAGATGGAATTTTAAAAAGAGATCTACAAAAAAAGAAGCCATTAAGTCGTTGCACAGAGAGAACCCACACTTATCCTACCTCAGTTTCCTGAAGGTTTAAGCTGAAAAACTCTGTAGATATCCCCAATCCATGGAGCGAATAGGCCGAAACCACATGCCGAAAGGAGCCCGCTGAGATTGGCCAGGGGAAACAAACGTCCGTACGGGAGATGCCCACGGACAGAGCCTTATTTAATGGATTCCTGACATTAGTTTGCAGCAGAACATAACGTAGACGTTCAGCGACTGATTTTGTCACCTGGGACCCTTTTTCCCAAAGTCATGAGTTAGAAAACTAAGGAAAAAGGAGGTAAAATCCTAGAGGGAGCGTAAGGAACCTTAAAGGTAGAAAGAAACCAAAGTCTTAAGTCTCCAGAGACTCCATGGAAATAAAGATGGAAATTTAAAAAGAGATCTACAAAAAAAGAAGCCATTAAGTCGTTGCACCGAGAGAACCCACACTTATCCTACCTCAGTTTCCTTAAGGTTTAAGTACCTATAGGTACTGCTATCAGTACCTATTCTAAGGACTGGGACACATGTGAGATCCCCACTGGTGTCGGCCGGGGCAGTCAACATGCGCAACATGGTCGGTTAGCTCAGCTGGTTAGAGCGTGGTGCTAATAACGCCAAGGTCGCGGGTTCGATCCCCGTATGGGCCAGTCCGTCTCCTCTTTTTTGACCGTACCAGTCTCAAACTCCTTTTTCTCCCTACTGCCTAGATCTGGTGGGTGGAAATTGCTGCTGTCTTCATTTAAGCAGGTTACCGTGATGGCAAGCACCATACCCATTCCTCGTTAGTATAGTGGTGAGTATCCCCGCCTGTCACGCGGGAGACCGGGGTTCGATTCCCCGACGGGGAGGCAATTGTTTTCTTTGTGCACCAAAGAAAACTCAGGAAAAAGGAATCCAAAGTCTTAAGTCTCCAGAGTCTCCAGAGTCTCCATGGAAATAAAGATGGAATTTTAAAAAGAGATCTACAAAAAAAGAAGCCATTAAGTCGTTGCACAGAGAGAACCCACACTTATCCTACCTCAGTTTCCTGAAGGTTTAAGCTGAAAAACTCTGTAGATATCCCCAATCCATGGAGCGAATAGGCCGAAACCACATGCCGAAAGGAGCCCGCTGAGATTGGCCAGGGGAAACAAACGTCCGTACGGGAGATGCCCACGGACAGAGCCTTATTTAATGGATTCCTGACATTAGTTTGCAGCAGAGCATAACGTAGACGTTCAGCGACTGATTTTGTCACCTGGGACCCTTTTTCCCAAAGTCATGAGTTAGAAAACTAAGGAAAAAGGAGGTAAAATCCTAGAGGGAGCGTAAGGAACCTTAAAGGTAGAAAGAAACCAAAGTCTTAAGTCTCCAGAGACTCCATGGAAATAAAGATGGAAATTTAAAAAGAGATCTACAAAAAAAGAAGCCATTAAGTCGTTGCACCGAGAGAACCCACACTTATCCTACCTCAGTTTCCTTAAGGTTTAAGCTGAAAAACTCTGTAGATATCCCCAATCCATGGAGCGAATAGGCCGAAACCACATGCTGAAAGGAGCCCGCTGAGATTGGCCAGGGGAAACAAACGTCCGTACGGGAGATGCCCACGGCCAGAGCCTTATCCAATGGATTCCTGACATTAGTTTGCAGCACAGCATATACCAGAGTCAATAACTTGTAAAGTAGACGGTCAGCGACTGATTTCGTCACCTGGGACCGTTTGCCCAAAGTCATGAGTTAGTTGCAGCTGAAATGCGGACTGCAGCTTTCCCTCAATCACTGGCGCTACAACAAGGCCCCGTGTAGCCCATGCCTAAGGCCTATGGCTTTTAGATTGCAAACTCTTCCAGGTGCCGTGTTATTTCCTATACTTTCTGATTCCTTCTCTTGTGGAATAAAGTTTCGAATACAGTTCCCAGTTCACAGTCAGCCCTAGCACTCGTGATGTCGCCTCTGACAAGGACAGAGAAAGAGACACCCTTGCCTTTCTCCACACTGCTATCAGTACCTATTCTAAGGACTGGGACACATGTGAGATCCCCACTGGTGTCGGCCGGGGCAGCCGACATGCGCAACATGGCCGGTTAGCTCAGCTGGTTAGAGCGTGGTGCTAATAACGCCAAGGTCGCGGGTTCGATCCCCGTACGGGCCAGTCCGTCTCCTCTTTTTTGACCGTACCAGTCTCAAACTCCTTTTTCTCCCTACTGCCTAGATCTGGTGGGTGGAAATTGCTGCTGTCTTCATTTAAGCAGGTTACCGTGATGGCAAGCACCATACCCATTCCTCGTTAGTATAGTGGTGAGTATCCCCGCCTGTCACGCGGGAGACCGGGGTTCGATTCCCCGACGGGGAGGCAATTGTTTTCTTTGTGCACCAAAGAAAACTCAGGAAAAAGGAATCCAAAGTCTTAAGTCTCCAGAGTCTCCAGAGTCTCCATGGAAATAAAGATGGAATTTTAAAAAGAGATCTACAAAAAAAGAAGCCATTAAGTCGTTGCACAGAGAGAACCCACACTTATCCTACCTCAGTTTCCTGAAGGTTTAAGCTGAAAAACTCTGTAGATATCCCCAATCCATGGAGCGAATAGGCCGAAACCACATGCCGAAAGGAACCCGCTGAGATTGGCCAGGGGAAACAAACGTCCGTACGGGAGATGCCCACGGACAGAGCCTTATTTAATGGATTCCTGACATTAGTTTGCAGCAGAGCATAACGTAGACGTTCAGCGACTGATTTTGTCACCTGGGACCCGTTTTCCCAAAGTCATGAGTTAGAAAACTAAGGAAAAAGGAGGTAAAATCCTAGAGAGAGCGTCAGGAACCTTAAAGGTAGAAAGAAACCAAAGTCTTAAGTCTCCAGAGACTCCATGGAAATAAAGATGGAAATTTAAAAAGAGATCTACAAAAAAAGAAGCCATTAAGTCGTTGCACCGAGAGAACCCACACTTATCCTACCTCAGTTTCCTTAAGGTTTAAGTACCTATAGGTACTGCTATCAGTACCTATTCTAAGGACTGGGACACATGTGAGATCCCCACTGGTGTCGGCCGGGGCAGCCAACATGCGCAACATGGTCGGTTAGCTCAGCTGGTTAGAGCGTGGTGCTAATAACGCCAAGGTTGCGGGTTCGATCCCCGTACGGGCCAGTCCGTCTCCTCTTTTTTGACCGTACCAGTCTCAAACTCCTTTTTCTCCCTACTGCCTAGATCTGGTGGGTGGAAATTGCTGCTGTCTTCATTTAAGCAGGTTACCGTGATGGCAAGCACCATACCCATTCCTCATTAGTATAGTGGTGAGTATCCCCGCCTGTCACGCGGGAGACCGGGGTTCGATTCCCCGACGGGGAGGCAATTGTTTTCTTTGTGCACCAAAGAAAACTCAGGAAAAAGGAATCCAAAGTCTTAAGTCTCCAGAGTCTCCAGAGTCTCCATGGAAATAAATATGGAATTTTAAAAAGAGATCTACAAAAAAAGAAGCCATTAAGTCGTTGCACAGAGAGAACCCACACTTATCCTACCTCAGTTTCCTGAAGGTTTAAGCTGAAAAACTCTGTAGATATCCCCAATCCATGGAGCGAATAGGCCGAAACCACATGCCGAAAGGAGCCCGCTGAGATTGGCCAGGGGAAACAAACGTCCGTACGGGAGATGCCCACGGACAGAGCCTTATTTAATGGATTCCTGACATTAGTTTGCAGCAGAGCATAACGTAGACGTTCAGCGACTGATTTTGTCACCTGGGACCCGTTTTCCCAAAGTCATGAGTTAGAAAACTAAGGAAAAAGGAGGTAAAATCCTAGAGAGAGCGTCAGGAACCTTAAAGGTAGAAAGAAACCAAAGTCTTAAGTCTCCAGAGACTCCATGGAAATAAAGATGGAAATTTAAAAAGAGATCTACAAAAAAAGAAGCCATTAAGTCGTTGCACCGAGAGAACCCACACTTATCCTACCTCAGTTTCCTTAAGGTTTAAGCTGAAAAACTCTGTAGATATCCCCAATCCATGGAGCGAATAGGCCGAAACCACATGCTGAAAGGAGCCCGCTGAGATTGGCCAGGGGAAACAAACGTCCGTACGGGAGATGCCCACGGCCAGAGCCTTATCCAATGGATTCCTGACATTAGTTTGCAGCACAGCATATACCAGAGTCAATAACTTGTAAAGTAGACGGTCAGCGACTGATTTCGTCACCTGGGACCGTTTGCCCAAAGTCATGAGTTAGTTGCAGCTGAAATGCGGACTGCAGCTTTCCCTCAATCACTGGCGCTACAACAAGGCCCCGTGTAGCCCATGCCTAAGGCCTATGGCTTTTAGATTGCAAACTCTTCCAGGTGCCGTGTTATTTCCTATACTTTCTGATTCCTTCTCTTGTGGAATAAAGTTTCGAATACAGTTCCCAGTTCACAGTCAGCCCTAGCACTCGTGATGTCGCCTCTGACAAGGACAGAGAAAGAGACACCCTTGCCTTTCTCCACACTGCTATCAGTACCTATTCTAAGGACTGGGACACATGTGAGATCCCCACTGGTGTCGGCCGGGGCAGCCGACATGCGCAACATGGCCGGTTAGCTCAGCTGGTTAGAGCGTGGTGCTAATAACGCCAAGGTCGCGGGTTCGATCCCCGTACGGGCCAGTCCGTCTCCTCTTTTTTGACCGTACCAGTCTCAAACTCCTTTTTCTCCCTACTGCCTAGATCTGGTGGGTGGAAATTGCTGCTGTCTTCATTTAAGCAGGTTACCGTGATGGCAAGCACCATACCCATTCCTCGTTAGTATAGTGGTGAGTATCCCCGCCTGTCACGCGGGAGACCGGGGTTCGATTCCCCGACGGGGAGGCAATTGTTTTCTTTGTGCACCAAAGAAAACTCAGGAAAAAGGAATCCAAAGTCTTAAGTCTCCAGAGTCTCCAGAGTCTCCATGGAAATAAAGATGGAATTTTAAAAAGAGATCTACAAAAAAAGAAGCCATTAAGTCGTTGCACAGAGAGAACCCACACTTATCCTACCTCAGTTTCCTGAAGGTTTAAGCTGAAAAACTCTGTAGATATCCCCAATCCATGGAGCGAATAGGCCGAAACCACATGCCGAAAGGAACCCGCTGAGATTGGCCAGGGGAAACAAACGTCCGTACGGGAGATGCCCACGGACAGAGCCTTATTTAATGGATTCCTGACATTAGTTTGCAGCAGAGCATAACGTAGACGTTCAGCGACTGATTTTGTCACCTGGGACCCGTTTTCCCAAAGTCATGAGTTAGAAAACTAAGGAAAAAGGAGGTAAAATCCTAGAGAGAGCGTCAGGAACCTTAAAGGTAGAAAGAAACCAAAGTCTTAAGTCTCCAGAGACTCCATGGAAATAAAGATGGAAATTTAAAAAGAGATCTACAAAAAAAGAAGCCATTAAGTCGTTGCACCGAGAGAACCCACACTTATCCTACCTCAGTTTCCTTAAGGTTTAAGTACCTATAGGTACTGCTATCAGTACCTATTCTAAGGACTGGGACACATGTGAGATCCCCACTGGTGTCGGCCGGGGCAGCCAACATGCGCAACATGGTCGGTTAGCTCAGCTGGTTAGAGCGTGGTGCTAATAACGCCAAGGTTGCGGGTTCGATCCCCGTACGGGCCAGTCCGTCTCCTCTTTTTTGACCGTACCAGTCTCAAACTCCTTTTTCTCCCTACTGCCTAGATCTGGTGGGTGGAAATTGCTGCTGTCTTCATTTAAGCAGGTTACCGTGATGGCAAGCACCATACCCATTCCTCATTAGTATAGTGGTGAGTATCCCCGCCTGTCACGCGGGAGACCGGGGTTCGATTCCCCGACGGGGAGGCAATTGTTTTCTTTGTGCACCAAAGAAAACTCAGGAAAAAGGAATCCAAAGTCTTAAGTCTCCAGAGTCTCCAGAGTCTCCATGGAAATAAATATGGAATTTTAAAAAGAGATCTACAAAAAAAGAAGCCATTAAGTCGTTGCACAGAGAGAACCCACACTTATCCTACCTCAGTTTCCTGAAGGTTTAAGCTGAAAAACTCTGTAGATATCCCCAATCCATGGAGCGAATAGGCCGAAACCACATGCCGAAAGGAGCCCGCTGAGATTGGCCAGGGGAAACAAACGTCCGTACGGGAGATGCCCACGGACAGAGCCTTATTTAATGGATTCCTGACATTAGTTTGCAGCAGAGCATAACGTAGACGTTCAGCGACTGATTTTGTCACCTGGGACCCGTTTTCCCAAAGTCATGAGTTAGAAAACTAAGGAAAAAGGAGGTAAAATCCTAGAGAGAGCGTCAGGAACCTTAAAGGTAGAAAGAAACCAAAGTCTTAAGTCTCCAGAGACTCCATGGAAATAAAGATGGAAATTTAAAGAGAGATCTACAAAAAAAGAAGCCATTAAGTTGTTGCACCGAGAGAACCCACACTTATCCTACCTCAGTTTCCTTAAGGTTTAAGTACCTCTAGGTACTGCTATCAGTACCTATTCTAAGGACTGGGACACATGTGAGATCCCCACTGGTGTCGGCCGGGGCAGCCGACATGCGCAACATGGCCGGTTAGCTCAGCTGGTTAGAGCGTGGTGCTAATAACGCCAAGGTCGCGGGTTCGATCCCCGTACGGGCCAGTCCGTCTCCTCTTTTTTGACCGTACCAGTCTCAAACTCCTTTTTCTCCCTACTGCCTAGATCTGGTGGGTGGAAATTGCTGCTGTCTTCATTTAAGCAGGTTACCGTGATAGCAAGCACCATACCCATTCCTCGTTAGTATAGTGGTGAGTATCCCCGCCTGTCACGCGGGAGACCGGGGTTCGATTCCCCGACGGGGAGGCAATTGTT
Organism: Hyla sarda; assembly: GCF_029499605.1. Classification (NCBI taxonomy): domain Eukaryota; kingdom Metazoa; phylum Chordata; class Amphibia; order Anura; family Hylidae; genus Hyla; species Hyla sarda. Next base: position 357,852 of record NW_026608713.1, read on the forward strand.
TTCTTTGTGCACCAAAGAAAACTCAGGAAAAAGGAATCCAAAGTCTTAAGTCTCCAGAGTCTCCAGAGTCTCCATGGAAATAAAGATGGAATTTTAAAAAGAGATCTACAAAAAAAGAAGCCATTAAGTCGTTGCACAGAGAGAACCCACACTTATCCTACCTCAGTTTCCTGAAGGTTTAAGCTGAAAAACTCTGTAGATATCCCCAATCCCTGGAGCGAATAGGCCGAAACCACATGCCGAAAGGAGCCCGCTGAGATTGGCCAGGGGAAACAAACGTCCGTACGGGAGATGCCCACGGACAGAGCCTTATTTAATGGATTCCTGACATTAGTTTGCAGCAGAGCATAACGTAGACGTTCAGCGACTGATTTTGTCACCTGGGACCCTTTTTCCCAAAGTCATGAGTTAGAAAACTAAGGAAAAAGGAGGTAAAATCCTAGAGGGAGCGTAAGGAACCTTAAAGGTAGAAAGAAACCAAAGTCTTAAGTCTCCAGAGACTCCATGGAAATAAAGATGGAAATTTAAAAAGAGATCTACAAAAAAAGAAGCCATTAGGTTGTTGCACCGAGAGAACCCACACTTATCCTACCTCAGTTTCCTTAAGGTTTAAGCTAAAAAAACTCTGTAGATATCCCCAATCCATGGAGCGAATAGGCCGAAACCACATGCCGAAAGGAGCCCGCTGAGATTGGCCAGGGGAAACAAACTTCCGTACGGGAGATGCCCACGGCCAGAGCCTTATCCAATGGATTCCTGACATTAGTTTGCAGCACAGCATATACCAGAGTCAATAACTTGTAAAGTAGACGGTCAGCGACTGATTTCGTCACCTGGGACCCGTTTGCCCAAAGTCATGAGTTAGTTGCAGCTGAAATGCGGACTGCAGCTTTCCCTCAATCACTGGCGCTACAACAAGGCCCCGTGTAGCCCATGCCTAAGGCCTATGGCTTTTAGATTGCAAACTCTTCCAGGTGCCGTGTTATTTCCTATACTTTCTGATTCCTTCTCTTGTGGAATAAAGTTTCGAATACAGTTCCCAGTTCACAGTCAGCCCTAGCACTCGTGATGTCGCCTCTGACAAGGACAGAGAAAGAGACACCCTTCCCTTTCTCCACACTGCTATCAGTACCTATTCTAAGGACTGGGACACATGTGAGATCCCCACTGGTGTCGGCCGGGGCAGCCACCATGCGCAACATGGCCGGTTAGCTCAGCTGGTTAGAGCGTGGTGCTAATAACGCCAAGGTCGCGTGTTCGATCCCCGTACGGGCCAGTCCGTCTCCTCTTTTTTGACCGTACCAGTCTCAAACTCCTTTCTCTCCCTACTGCCTAGATCTGGTGGGTGGAAATTGCTGCTGTCTTCATTTAAGCAGGTTACCGTGATGGCAAGCACCATACCCATTCCTCGTTAGTATAGTGGTGAGTATCCCCGCCTGTCACGCGGGAGACCGGGGTTCGATTCCCCGACGGGGAGGCAATTGTTTTCTTTGTGCACCAAAGAAAACTCAGGAAAAAGGAATCCAAAGTCTTAAGTCTCCAGAATCTCCAGAGTCTCCATGGAAATAAAGATGGAATTTTAAAAAGAGATCTACAAAAAAAGAAGCCATTAAGTCGTAGCACAGAGAGAACCCACACTTATCCTACCTCAGTTTCCTGAAGGTTTAAGCTGAAAAACTCTGTAGATATCCCCAATCCATGGAGCGAATAGGCCGAAACCACATGCCGAAAGGAGCCCGCTGAGATTGGCCAGGGGAAACAAACGTCCGTACGGGAGATGCCCACGGACAGAGCCTTATTTAATGGATTCCTGACATTAGTTTGCAGCAGAGCATAACGTAGACGTTCAGCGACTGATTTTGTCACCTGGGATCCTTTTTCCCAAAGTCATGAGTTAGAAAACTAAGGAAAAAGGAGGTAAAATCCTAGAGGGAGCGTAAGGAACCTTAAAGGTAGAAAGAAACCAAAGACTTAAGACTCCAGAGTCTCCATGGAAATAAAGATGGAATTTTAAAAAGAGATCTACAAAAAAAGAAGCCATTAAGTTGTTGCACAGAGAGAACCCACACTTATCCTACCTCAGTTTGATTAAGGTTTAAGCTGAAAAACTCTGTAGATATCCCCAATCCATGGAGCGAATAGGCCGAAACCACATGCCGAAAGGAGCCCGCTGAGATTGGCCAGGGGAAACAAACGTCCGTACGGGAGATGCCCACGGCCAGAGCCTTATCCAATGGATTCCTGACATTAGTTTGCAGCACAGCATATACCAGAGTCAATAACTTGTAAAGTAGACGGTCAGCGACTGATTTCGTCACCTGGGACCCGTTTGCCCAAAGTCATGAGTTAGTTGCAGCTGAAATGCGGACTGCAGCTTTCCCTCAATCTTTGGCGCTACAACAAGGCCCCGTGTAGCCCATGCCTAAGGCCTATGGCTTTTAGATTGCAAACTCTTCCAGGTGCCGTGTTATTTCCTATACTTTCTGATTCCTTCTCTTGTGGAATAAAGTTTCGAATACAGTTCCCAATTCACAGTCAGCCCTAGCACTCGTGATGTCGCCTCTGACAAGGACAGAGAAAGAGACACCCTTCCCTTTCTCCACACTGCTATCAGTACCTATTCTAAGGACTGGGACACATGTGAGATCCCCACTGGTGTCGGCCGGGGCAGCCGACATGCGCAACATGGCCGGTTAGCTCAGCTGGTTAGAGCGTGGTGCTAATAACGCCAAGGTCGCGGGTTCGATCCCCGTACGGGCCAGTCCGTCTCCTCTTTTTTGACCGTACCAGTCGCAAACTCCTTTTTCTCCCTACTGCCTAGATCTGGTGGGTGGAAATTGCTGCTGTCTTCATTTAAGCAGGTTACCGTGATGGCAAGCACCATACCCATTCCTCGTTAGTATAGTGGTGAGTATCCCCGCCTGTCACGCGGGAGACCGGGGTTCGATTCCCCGACGGGGAGGCAAATGTTTTCTTTATGCACCAAAGAAAACTCAGGAAAAAGGAATCCAAAGTCTTAAGTCTCCAGAGTCTCCAGAGACTCCATGGAAATAAAGATGGAATTTTAAAAAGAGATCTACAAAAAAAGAAGCCATTAAGTCGTTGCACAGAGAGAACCCACACTTATCCTATCTCAGTTTCCTGAAGGTTTAAGCTGAAAAACTCTGTAGATATCCCCAATCCATGGAGCGAATAGGCCGAAACCACATGCCGAAAGGAGCCCGCTGAGATTGGCCAGGGGAAACAAACGTCCGTACGGGAGATGCCCACGGACAGAGCCTTATTTAATGGATTCCTGACATTAGTTTGCAGCAGAGCATAACGTAGACGTTCAGCGACTGATTTTGTCACCTGGGACCCTTTTTCCCAAAGTCATGAGTTAGAAAACTAAGGAAAAAGGAGGTAAAATCCTAGAGGGAGCGTAAGGAACCTTAAAGGTAGAAAGAAACCAAAGTCTTAAGTCTCCAGAGACTCCATGGAAATAAAGATGGAAATTTAAAAAGAGATCTACAAAAAAAGAAGCCATTAAGTTGTTGCACCGAGAGAACCCACACTTATCCTACCTCAGTTTCCTTAAGGTTTAAGCTGAAAAACTCTGTAGATATCCCCAATCCATGGAGCGAATAGGCCGAAACCACATGCCGAAAGGAGCCCGCTGAGATTGGCCAGGGGAAACAAACGTCCGTACGGGAGATGCCCACGGCCAGAGCCTTATCCAATGGATTCCTGACATTAGTTTGCAGCACAGCATATACCAGAGTCAATAACTTGTAAAGTAGACGGTCAGCGACTGATTTCGTCACCTGGGACCCGTTTGCCCAAAGTCATGAGTTAGTTGCAGCTGAAATGCGGACTGCAGCTTTCCCTCAATCTTTGGCGCTACAACAAGGCCCCGTGTAGCCCATGCCTAAGGCCTATGGCTTTTAGATTGCAAACTCTTCCAGGTGCCGTGTTATTTCCTATACTTTCTGATTCCTTCTCTTGTGGAATAAAGTTTCGAATACAGTTCCCAGTTCACAGTCAGCCCTAGCACTCGTGATGTCGCCTCTGACAAGGACAGAGAAAGAGACACCCTTCCCTTTCTCCACACTGCTATCAGTACCTATTCTAAGGACTGGGACACATGTGAGATCCCCACTGGTGTCGGCCGGGGCAGCCGACATGCGCAACATGGCCGGTTAGCTCAGCTGGTTAGAGCGTGGTGCTAATAACGCCAAGGTCGCGGGTTCGATCCCCGTACGGGCCAGTCCGTCTCCTCTTTTTTGACCGTACCAGTCTCAAACTCCTTTTTCTCCCTACTGCCTAGATCTGGTGGGTGGAAATTGCTGCTGTCTTCATTTAAGCAGGTTACCGTGATGGCAAGCACCATACCCATTCCTCGTTAGTATAGTGGTGAGTATCCCCGCCTGTCACGCGGGAGACCGGGGTTCGATTCCCCGACGGGGAGGCAATTGTTTTCTTTGTGCACCAAAGAAAACTCAGGAAAAAGGAATCCAAAGTCTTAAGTCTCCAGAGTCTCCAGAGTCTCCATGGAAATAAAGATGGAATTTTAAAAAGAGATCTACAAAAAAAGAAGCCATTAAGTCGTTGCACAGAGAGAACCCACACTTATCCTACCTCAGTTTCCTGAAGGTTTAAGCTGAAAAACTCTGTAGATATCCCCAATCCATGGAGCGAATAGGCCGAAACCACATGCCGAAAGGAGCCCGCTGAGATTGGCCAGGGGAAACAAACGTCCGTACGGGAGATGCCCACGGACAGAGCCTTATTTAATGGATTCCTGACATTAGTTTGCAGCAGAGCATAACGTAGACGTTCAGCGACTGATTTTGTCACCTGGGACCCTTTTTCCCAAAGTCATGAGTTAGAAAACTAAGGAAAAAGGAGGTAAAATCCTAGAGGGAGCGTAAGGAACCTTAAAGGTAGAAAGAAACCAAAGTCTTAAGTCTCCAGAGACTCCATGGAAATAAAGATGGAAATTTAAAAAGAGATCTACAAAAAAAGAAGCCATTAAGTCGTTGCACCGAGAGAACCCACACTTATCCTACCTCAGTTTCCTTAAGGTTTAAGCTGAAAAACTCTGTAGATATCCCCAATCCATGGAGCGAATAGGCCGAAACCACATGCTGAAAGGAGCCCGCTGAGATTGGCCAGGGGAAACAAACGTCCGTACGGGAGATGCCCACGGCCAGAGCCTTATCCAATGGATTCCTGACATTAGTTTGCAGCACAGCATATACCAGAGTCAATAACTTGTAAAGTAGACGGTCAGCGACTGATTTCGTCACCTGGGACCCGTTTGCCCAAAGTCATGAGTTAGTTGCAGCTGAAATGCGGACTGCAGCTTTCCCTCAATCACTGGCGCTACAACAAGGCCCCGTGTAGCCCATGCCTAAGGCCTATGGCTTTTAGATTGCAAACTCTTCCAGGTGCCGTGTTATTTCCTATACTTTCTGATTCCTTCTCTTGTGGAATAAAGTTTCGAATACAGTTCCCAGTTCACAGTCAGCCCTAGCACTCGTGATGTCGCCTCTGACAAGGACAGAGAAAGAGACACCCTTCCCTTTCTCCACACTGCTATAAGTACCTATTCTAAGGACTGGGACACATGTGAGATCCCCACTGGTGTCGGCCGGGGCAGCCAACATGCGCAACATGGCCGGTTAGCTCAGCTGGTTAGAGCGTGGTGCTAATAACGCCAAGGTCGCGGGTTCGATCCCCGTACGGGCCAGTCCGTCTCCTCTTTTTTGACCGTACCAGTCTCAAACTCCTTTTTCTCCCTACTGCCTAGATCTGGTGGGTGGAAATTGCTGCTGTCTTCATTTAAGCAGGTTACCGTGATGGCAAGCACCATACCCATTCCTCGTTAGTATAGTGGTGAGTATCCCCGCCTGTCACGCGGGAGACCGGGGTTCGATTCCCCGACGGGGAGGCAATTGTTTTCTTTGTGCACCAAAGAAAACTCAGGAAAAAGGAATCCAAAGTCTTAAGTCTCCAGAGTCTCCAGAGTCTCCATGGAAATAAAGATGGAATTTTAAAAAGAGATCTACAAAAAAAGAAGCCATTAAGTCGTTGCACAGAGAGAACCCACACTTATCCTACCTCAGTTTCCTGAAGGTTTAAGCTGAAAAACTCTGTAGATATCCCCAATCCATGGAGCGAATAGGCCGAAACCACATGCCGAAAGGAGCCCGCTGAGATTGGCCAGGGGAAACAAACGTCCGTACGGGAGATGCCCACGGACAGAGCCTTATTTAATGTATTCCTGACATTAGTTTGCAGCAGAGCATAACGTAGACGTTCAGCGACTGATTTTGTCACCTGGGACCCTTTTTCCCAAAGTCATGAGTTAGAAAACTAAGGAAAAAGGAGGTAAAATCCTAGAGGGAGCGTAAGGAACCTTAAAGGTAGAAAGAAACCAAAGTCTTAAGTCTCCAGAGACTCCATGGAAATAAAGATGGAAATTTAAAAAGAGATCTACAAAAAAAGAAGCCATTAAGTTGTTGAACCGAGAGAACCCACACTTATCCTACCTCAGTTTCCTTAAGGTTTAAGCTGAAAAACTCTGTAGATATCCCCAATCCATGGAGCGAATAGGCCGAAACCACATGCCGAAAGGAGCCCGCTGAGATTGGCCAGGGGAAACAAACGTCCGTACGGGAGATGCCCACGGCCAGAGCCTTATCCAATGGATTCCTGACATTAGTTTGCAGCACAGCATATACCAGAGTCAATAACTTGTAAAGTAGACGGTCAGCGACTGATTTCGTCACCTGGGACCCGTTTGCCCAAAGTCATGAGTTAGTTGCAGCTGAAATGCGGACTGCAGCTTTCCCTCAATCTTTGGCGCTACAACAAGGCCCCGTGTAGCCCATGCCTAAGGCCTATGGCTTTTAGATTGCAAACTCTTCCAGGTGCCGTGTTATTTCCTATACTTTCTGATTCCTTCTCTTGTGGAATAAAGTTTCGAATACAGTTCCCAGTTCACAGTCAGCCCTAGCACTCGTGATGTCGCCTCTGACAAGGACAGAGAAAGAGACACCCTTCCCTTTCTCCACACTGCTATCAGTACCTATTCTAAGGACTGGGACACATGTGAGATCCCCACTGGTGTCGGCCGGGGCAGCCGACATGCGCAACATGGCCGGTTAGCTCAGCTGGTTAGAGCGTGGTGCTAATAACGCCAAGGTCGCGGGTTCGATCCCCGTACGGGCCAGTCCGTCTCCTCTTTTTTGACCGTACCAGTCTCAAACTCCTTTTTCTCCCTACTGCCTAGATCTGGTGGGTGGAAATTGCTGCTGTCTTCATTTAAGCAGGTTACCGTGATGGCAAGCACCATACCCATTCCTCGTTAGTATAGTGGTGAGTATCCCCGCCTGTCACGCGGGAGACCGGGGTTCGATTCCCCGACGGGGAGGCAATTGCTTTCTTTGTGCACCAAAGAAAACTCAGGAAAAAGGAATCCAAAGTCTTAAGTCTCCAGAGTCTCCATGGAAATAAAGATGGAATTTTAAAAAGAGATCTACAAAAAAAGAAGCCATTAAGTCGTTGCACAGAGAGAACCCACACTTATCCTACCTCAGTTTCCTGAAGGTTTAAGCTGAAAAACTCTGTAGATATCCCCAATCCATGGAGCGAATAGGCCGAAACCACATGCCGAAAGGAGCCCGCTGAGATTGGCCAGGGGAAACAAACGTCCGTACGGGAGATGCCCACGGACAGAGCCTTATTTAATGGATTCCTGACATTAGTTTGCAGCAGAGCATAACGTAGACGTTCAGCGACTGATTTTGTCACCTGGGACCCTTTTTCCCAAAGTCATGAGTTAGAAAACTAAGGAAAAAGGAGGTAAAATCCTAGAGGGAGCGTAAGGAACCTTAAAGGTAGAAAGAAACCAAAGTCTTAAGTCTCCAGAGACTCCATGGAAATAAAGATGGAAATTTAAAAAGAGATCTACAAAAAAAGAAGCCATTAAGTTGTTGCACCGAGAGAACCCACACTTATCCTACCTCAGTTTCCTTAAGGTTTAAGCTGAAAAACTCTGTAGATATCCCCAATCCATGGAGCGAATAGGCCGAAACCACATGCTGAAAGGAGCCCGCTGAGATTGGCCAGGGGAAACAAACGTCCGTACGGGAGATGCCCACGGCCAGAGCCTTATCCAATGGATTCCTGACATTAGTTTGCAGCACAGCATATACCAGAGTCAATAACTTGTAAAGTAGACGGTCAGCGACTGATTTCGTCACCTGGGACCCGTTTGCCCAAAGTCATGAGTTAGTTGCAGCTGAAATGCGGACTGCAGCTTTCCCTCAATCACTGGCGCTACAACAAGGCCCCGTGTAGCCCATGCCTAAGGCCTATGGCTTTTAGATTGCAAACTCTTCCAGGTGCCGTGTTATTTCCTATACTTTCTGATTCCTTCTCTTGTGGAATAAAGTTTCGAATACAGTTCCCAGTTCACAGTCAGCCCTAGCACTCGTGATGTCGCCTCTGACAAGGACAGAGAAAGAGACACCCTTCCCTTTCTCCACACTGCTATAAGTACCTATTCTAAGGACTGGGACACATGTGAGATCCCCACTGGTGTCGGCCGGGGCAGCCAACATGCGCAACATGGCCGGTTAGCTCAGCTGGTTAGAGCGTGGTGCTAATAACGCCAAGGTCGCGGGTTCGATCCCCGTACGGGCCAGTCCGTCTCCTCTTTTTTGACCGTACCAGTCTCAAACTCCTTTTTCTCCCTACTGCCTAGATCTGGTGGGTGGAAATTGCTGCTGTCTTCATTTAAGCAGGTTACCGTGATGGCAAGCACCATACCCATTCCTCGTTAGTATAGTGGTGAGTATCCCCGCCTGTCACGCGGGAGACCGGGGTTCGATTCCCCGACGGGGAGGCAATTGTTTTCTTTGTGCACCAAAGAAAACTCAGGAAAAAGGAATCCAAAGTCTTAAGTCTCCAGAGTCTCCAGAGTCTCCATGGAAATAAAGATGGAATTTTAAAAAGAGATCTACAAAAAAAGAAGCCATTAAGTCGTTGCACAGAGAGAACCCACACTTATCCTACCTCAGTTTCCTGAAGGTTTAAGCTGAAAAACTCTGTAGATATCCCCAATCCATGGAGCGAATAGGCCGAAACCACATGCCGAAAGGAGCCCGCTGAGATTGGCCAGGGGAAACAAACGTCCGTACGGGAGATGCCCACGGACAGAGCCTTATTTAATGGATTCCTGACATTAGTTTGCAGCAGAGCATAACGTAGACGTTCAGCGACTGATTTTGTCACCTGGGACCCGTTTTCCCAAAGTCATGAGTTAGAAAACTAAGGAAAAAGGAGGTAAAATCCTAGAGAGAGCGTCAGGAACCTTAAAGGTAGAAAGAAACCAAAGTCTTAAGTCTCCAGAGACTCCATGGAAATAAAGATGGAAATTTAAAAAGAGATCTACAAAAAAAGAAGCCATTAAGTCGTTGCACCGAGAGAACCCACACTTATCCTACCTCAGTTTCCTTAAGGTTTAAGTACCTATAGGTACTGCTATCAGTACCTATTCTAAGGACTGGGACACATGTGAGATCCCCACTGGTGTCGGCCGGGGCAGCCAACATGCGCAACATGGTCGGTTAGCTCAGCTGGTTAGAGCGTGGTGCTAATAACGCCAAGGTTGCGGGTTCGATCCCCGTACGGGCCAGTCCGTCTCCTCTTTTTTGACCGTACCAGTCTCAAACTCCTTTTTCTCCCTACTGCCTAGATCTGGTGGGTGGAAATTGCTGCTGTCTTCATTTAAGCAGGTTACCGTGATAGCAAGCACCATACTCATTCCTCGTTAGTATAGTGGTGAGTATCCCCGCCTGTCACGCGGGAGACCGGGGTTCGATTCCCCGACGGGGAGGCAAATGATTTCTTTATGCACCAAAGAAAACTCAGGAAAAAGGAATCCAAAGTCTTAAGTCTCCAGAGTCTCCAGAGACTCCATGGAAATAAAGATGGAATTTTAAAAAGAGATCTACAAAAAAAGAAGCCATTAAGTCGTTGCACAGAGAGAACCCACACTTATCCTACCTCAGTTTCCTGAAGGTTTAAGCTGAAAAACTCTGTAGATATCCCCAATCCATGGAGCGAATAGGCCGAAACCACATGCCGAAAGGAGCCCGCTGAGATTGGCCAGGGGAAACAAACGTCCGTACGGGAGATGCCCACGGACAGAGCCTTATTTAATGGATTCCTGACATTAGTTTGCAGCAGAGCATAACGTAGACGTTCAGCGACTGATTTTGTCACCTGGGACCCTTTTTCCCAAAGTCATGAGTTAGAAAACTAAGGAAAAAGGAGGTAAAATCCTAGAGGGAGCGTAAGGAACCTTAAAGGTAGAAAGAAACCAAAGTCTTAAGTCTCCAGAGACTCCATGGAAATAAAGATGGAAATTTAAAAAGAGATCTACAAAAAAAGAAGCCATTAAGTCGTTGCACCGAGAGAACCCACACTTATCCTACCTCAGTTTCCTTAAGGTTTAAGTACCTATAGGTACTGCTATCAGTACCTATTCTAAGGACTGGGACACATGTGAGATCCCCACTGGTGTCGGCCGGGGCAGCCAACATGCGCAACATGGTCGGTTAGCTCAGCTGGTTAGAGCGTGGTGCTAATAACGCCAAGGTTGCGGGTTCGATCCCCGTACGGGCCAGTCCGTCTCCTCTTTTTTGACCGTACCAGTCTCAAACTCCTTTTTCTCCCTACTGCCTAGATCTGGTGGGTGGAAATTGCTGCTGTCTTCATTTAAGCAGGTTACCGTGATAGCAAGCACCATACTCATTCCTCGTTAGTATAGTGGTGAGTATCCCCGCCTGTCACGCGGGAGACCGGGGTTCGATTCCCCGACGGGGAGGCAAATGATTTCTTTATGCACCAAAGAAAACTCAGGAAAAAGGAATCCAAAGTCTTAAGTCTCCAGAGTCTCCAGAGACTCCATGGAAATAAAGATGGAATTTTAAAAAGAGATCTACAAAAAAAGAAGCCATTAAGTCGTTGCACAGAGAGAACCCACACTTATCCTACCTCAGTTTCCTGAAGGTTTAAGCTGAAAAACTCTGTAGATATCCCCAATCCATGGAGCGAATAGGCCGAAACCACATGCCGAAAGGAGCCCGCTGAGATTGGCCAGGGGAAACAAACGTCCGTACGGGAGATGCCCACGGACAGAGCCTTATTTAATGGATTCCTGACATTAGTTTGCAGCAGAGCATAACGTAGACGTTCAGCGACTGATTTTGTCACCTGGGACCCTTTTTCCCAAAGTCATGAGTTAGAAAACTAAGGAAAAAGGAGGTAAAATCCTAGAGGGAGCGTAAGGAACCTTAAAGGTAGAAAGAAACCAAAGTCTTAAGTCTCCAGAGACTCCATGGAAATAAAGATGGAAATTTAAAAAGAGATCTACAAAAAAAGAAGCCATTAAGTTGTTGCACCGAGAGAACCCACACTTATCCTACCTCAGTTTCCTTAAGGTTTAAGCTGAAAAACTCTGTAGATATTCCCAATCCATGGAGCGAATAGGCCGAAACCACATGCCGAAAGGAGCCCGCTGAGATTGGCCAGGGGAAACAAACGTCCGTACGGGAGATGCCCACGGCCAGAGCCTTATCCAATGGATTCCTGACATTAGTTTGCAGCACAGCATATACCAGAGTCAATAACTTGTAAAGTAGACGGTCAGCGACTGATTTCGTCACCTGGGACCCGTTTGCCCAAAGTCATGAGTTAGTTGCAGCTGAAATGCGGACTGCAGCTTTCCCTCAATCTTTGGCGCTACAACAAGGCCCCGTGTAGCCCATGCCTAAGGCCTATGGCTTTTAGATTGCAAACTCTTCCAGGTGCCGTGTTATTTCCTATACTTTCTGATTCCTTCTCTTGTGGAATAAAGTTTCGAATACAGTTCCCAGTTCACAGTCAGCCCTAGCACTCGTGATGTCGCCTCTGACAAGGACAGAGAAAGAGACACCCTTCCCTTTCTCCACACTGCTATCAGTACCTATTCTAAGGACTGGGACACATGTGAGATCCCCACTGGTGTCGGCCGGGGCAGCCGACATGCGCAACATGGCCGGTTAGCTCAGCTGGTTAGAGCGTGGTGCTAATAACGCCAAGGTCGCGGGTTCGATCCCCGTACGGGCCAGTCCGTCTCCTCTTTTTTGACCGTACCAGTCTCAAACTCCTTTTTCTCCCTACTGCCTAGATCTGGTGGGTGGAAATTGCTGCTGTCTTCATTTAAGCAGGTTACCGTGATGGCAAGCACCATACCCATTCCTCGTTAGTATAGTGGTGAGTATCCCTGCCTGTCACGCGGGAGACCGGGGTTCGATTCCCCGACGGGGAGGCAATTGTTTTCTTTGTGCACCAAAGAAAACTCAGGAAAAAGGAATCCAAAGTCTTAAGTCTCCAGAGTCTCCAGAGTCTCCATGGAAATAAAGATGGAATTTTAAAAAGAGATCTACAAAAAAAGGAAGCCATTAAGTCGTTGCACAGAGAGAACCCACACTTATCCTACCTCAGTTTCCTGAAGGTTTAAGCTGAAAAACTCTGTAGATATCCCCAATCCATGGAGCGAATAGGCCGAAACCACATGCCGAAAGGAGCCCGCTGAGATTGGCCAGGGGAAACAAACGTCCGTACGGGAGATGCCCACGGACAGAGCCTTATTTAATGGATTCCTGACATTAGTTTGCAGCAGAGCATAACGTAGACGTTCAGCGACTGATTTTGTCACCTGGGACCCTTTTTCCCAAAGTCATGAGTTAGAAAACTAAGGAAAAAGGAGGTAAAATCCTAGAGGGAGCGTAAGGAACCTTAAAGGTAGAAAGAAACCAAAGTCTTAAGTCTCCAGAGACTCCATGGAAATAAAGATGGAAATTTAAAAAGAGATCTACAAAAAAAGAAGCCATTAAGTCGTTGCACCGAGAGAACCCACACTTATCCTACCTCAGTTTCCTTAAGGTTTAAGTACCTATAGGTACTGCTATCAGTACCTATTCTAAGGACTGGGACACATGTGAGATCCCCACTGGTGTCGGCCGGGGCAGCCAACATGCGCAACATGGTCGGTTAGCTCAGCTGGTTAGAGCGTGGTGCTAATAACGCCAAGGTTGCGGGTTCGATCCCCGTACGGGCCAGTCCGTCTCCTCTTTTTTGACCGTACAAGTCTCAAACTCCTTTTTCTCCCTACTGCCTAGATCTGGTGGGTGGAAATTGCTGCTGTCTTCATTTAAGCAGGTTACAGTGATGGCAAGCACCATACCCATTCCTCGTTAGTATAGTGGTGAGTATCCCCGCCTGTCACGCGGGAGACCGGGGTTTGATTCCCCGACGGGGAGGCAAATGTTTTCTTTATGCACCAAAGAAAACTCAGGAAAAAGGAATCCAAAGTCTTAAGTCTCCAGAGTCTCCAGAGACTCCATGGAAATAAAGATGGAATTTTAAAAAGAGATCTACAAAAAAAGAAGCCATTAAGTCGTTGCACAGAGAGAACCCACACTTATCCTATCTCAGTTTCCTGAAGGTTTAAGCTGAAAAACTCTGTAGATATCCCCAATCCATGGAGCGAATAGGCCGAAACCACATGCCGAAAGGAGCCCGCTGAGATTGGCCAGGGGAAACAAACGTCCGTACGGGAGATGCCCACGGACAGAGCCTTATTTAATGGATTCCTGACATTAGTTTGCAGCAGAGCATAACGTAGACGTTCAGCGACTGATTTTGTCACCTGGGACCCGTTTTCCCAAAGTCATGAGTTAGAAAACTAAGGAAAAAGGAGGTAAAATCCTAGAGAGAGCGTCAGGAACCTTAAAGGTAGAAAGAAACCAAAGTCTTAAGTCTCCAGAGACTCCATGGAAATAAAGATGGAAATTTAAAAAGAGATCTACAAAAAAAGAAGCCATTAAGTCGTTGCACCGAGAGAACCCACACTTATCCTACCTCAGTTTCCTTAAGGTTTAAGTACCTATAGGTACTGCTATCAGTACCTATTCTAAGGACTGGGACACATGTGAGATCCCCACTGGTGTCGGCCGGGGCAGCCGACATGCGCAACATGGCCGGTTAGCTCAGCTGGTTAGAGCGTGGTGCTAATAACGCCAAGGTCGCGGGTTCGATCCCCGTACGGGCCAGTCCGTCTCCTCTTTTTTGACCGTACCAATCTCAAACTCCTTTTTCTCCCTACTGCCTAGATCTGGTGGGTGGAAATTGCTGCTGTCTTCATTTAAGCAGGTTACCGTGATGGCAAGCACCATACCCATTCCTCGTTAGTATAGTGGTGAGTATCCCCGCCTGTCACGCGGGAGACCGGGGTTCGATTCCCCAACGGGGAGGCAATTGTTTTCTTTGTGCACCAAAGAAAACTCAGGAAAAAGGAATCCAAAGTCTTAAGTCTCCAGAGTCTCCAGAGTCTCCATGGAAATAAAGATGGAATTTTAAAAAGAGATCTACAAAAAAAGAAGCCATTAAGTCGTTGCACAGAGAGAACCCACACTTATCCTACCTCAAAGGTAGAAAGAAACCAAAGTCTTAAGTCTCCAGAGACTCCATGGAAATAAAGATGGAAATTTAAAAAGAGATCTACAAAAAAAGAAGCCATTAAGTTGTTGCACCGAGAGAACCCACACTTATCCTACCTCAGTTTCCTTAAGGTTTAAGCTGAAAAACTCTGTAGATATTCCCAATCCATGGAGCGAATAGGCCGAAACCACATGCCGAAAGGAGCCCGCTGAGATTGGCTAGGGGAAACAAACGTCCGTACGGGAGATGCCCACGGCCAGAGCCTTATCCAATGGATTCCTGACATTAGTTTGCAGCACAGCATATACCAGAGTCAATAACTTGTAAAGTAGACGGTCAGCGACTGATTTCGTCACCTGGGACCCGTTTGCCCAAAGTCATGAGTTAGTTGCAGCTGAAATGCGGACTGCAGCTTTCCCTCAATCTTTGGCGCTACAACAAGGCCCCGTGTAGCCCATGCCTAAGGCCTATGGCTTTTAGATTGCAAACTCTTCCAGGTGCCGTGTTATTTCCTATACTTTCTGATTCCTTCTCTTGTGGAATAAAGTTTCGAATACAGTTCCCAGTTCACAGTCAGCCCTAGCACTCGTGATGTCGCCTCTGACAAGGACAGAGAAAGAGACACCCTTCCCTTTCTCCACACTGCTATCAGTACCTATTCTAAGGACTGGGACACATGTGAGATCCCCACTGGTGTCGGCCGGGGCAGCCGACATGCGCAACATGGCCGGTTAGCTCAGCTGGTTAGAGCGTGGTGCTAATAACGCCAAGGTCGCGGGTTCGATCCTGCTGTCTTCATTTAAGCAGGTTACCGTGATGGCAAGCACCATACCCATTCCTCGTTAGTATAGTGGTGAGTATCCCCGCCTGTCACGCGGGAGACCGGGGTTCGATTCCCCGACGGGGAGGCAATTGTTTTCTTTGTGCACCAAAGAAAACTCAGGAAAAAGGAATCCAAAGTCTTAAGTCTCCAGAGTCTCCAGAGTCTCCATGGAAATAAAGATGGAATTTTAAAAAGAGATCTACAAAAAAAGAAGCCATTAAGTCGTTGCACAGAGAGAACCCACACTTATCCTACCTCAGTTTCCTGAAGGTTTAAGCTGAAAAACTCTGTAGATATCCCCAATCCATGGAGCGAATAGGCCGAAACCACATGCCGAAAGGAGCCCGCTGAGATTGGCCAGGGGAAACAAACGTCCGTACGGGAGATGCCCACGGACAGAGCCTTATTTAATGGATTCCTGACATTAGTTTGCAGCAGAGCATAACGTAGACGTTCAGCGACTGATTTTGTCACCTGGGACCCGTTTTCCCAAAGTCATGAGTTAGAAAACTAAGGAAAAAGGAGGTAAAATCCTAGAGGGAGCGTAAGGAACCTTAAAGGTAGAAAGAAACCAAAGTCTTAAGTCTCCAGAGACTCCATGGAAATAAAGATGGAAATTTAAAAAGAGATCTACAAAAAAAGAAGCCATTAAGTTGTTGCACCGAGAGAACCCACACTTATCCTACCTCAGTTTCCTTAAGGTTTAAGCTGGAAAACTCTGTAGATATCCCCAATCCATGGAGCGAATAGGCCGAAACCACATGCCGAAAGGAGCCCGCTGAGATTGGCCAGGGGAAACAAACGTCCGTACGGGAGATGCCCACGGCCAGAGCCTTATCCAATGGATTCCTGACATTAGTTTGCAGCACAGCATATACCAGAGTCAATAACTTGTAAAGTAGACGGTCAGCGACTGATTTCGTCACCTGGGACCCGTTTGCCCAAAGTCATGAGTTAGTTGCAGCTGAAATGCGGACTGCAGCTTTCCCTCAATCACTGGCGCTACAACAAGGCCCCGTGTAGCCCATGCCTAAGGCCTATGGCTTTTAGATTGCAAACTCTTCCAGGTGCCGTGTTATTTCCTATACTTTCTGATTCCTTCTCTTGTGGAATAAAGTTTCGAATACAGTTCCCAGTTCACAGTCAGCCCTAGCACTTTTGATGTCGCCTCTGACAAGGACAGAGAAAGAGACACCCTTCCCTTTCTCCACACTGCTATCAGTACCTATTCTAAGGACTGGGACACATGTGAGATCCCCATTGGTGTCGGCCGGGGCAGCCGACATGCGCAACATGGCCGGTTAGCTCAGCTGGTTAGAGCGTGGTGCTAATAACGCCAAGGTCGCGGGTTCGATCCCCGTACGGGCCAGTCCGTCTCCTCTTTTTTGACCGTACCAGTCTCAAACTCCTTTTTCTCCCTACTGCCTAGATCTGGTGGGTGGAAATTGCTGCTGTCTTCATTTAAGCAGGTTACCGTGATGGCAAGTATCATACCCATTCCTCGTTAGTATAGTGGTGAGTATCCCCGCCTGTCACGCGGGAGACCGGGGTTCGATTCCCCGACGGGGAGGCAATTGTTTTCTTTGTGCACCAAAGAAAACTCAGGAAAAAGGAATCCAAAGTCTCCAGAGTCTCCATGGAAATAAAGATGGAATTTTAAAAAGAGATCTACAAAAAAAGAAGCCATTAAGTCGTTGCACAGAGAGAACCCACACTTATCCTACCTCAGTTTCCTGAAGGTTTAAGCTGAAAAACTCTGTAGATATCCCCAATCCATGGAGCGAATAGGCCGAAACCACATGCCGAAAGGAGCCCGCTGAGATTGGCCAGGGGAAACAAACGTCCGTACGGGAGATGCCCACGGACAGAGCCTTATTTAATGGATTCCTGACATTAGTTTGCAGCAGAGCATAACGTAGACGTTCAGCGACTGATTTTGTCACCTGGGACCCTTTTTCCCAAAGTCATGAGTTAGAAAACTAAGGAAAAAGGAGGTAAAATCCTAGAGGGAGCGTAAGGAACCTTAAAGGTAGAAAGAAACCAAAGTCTTAAGTCTCCAGAGACTCCATGGAAATAAAGATGGAAATTTAAAAAGAGATCTACAAAAAAAGAAGCCATTAAGTTGTTGCACCGAGAGAACCCACACTTATCCTACCTCAGTTTCCTTAAGGTTTAAGCTGGAAAACTCTGTAGATATCCCCAATCCATGGAGCGAATAGGCCGAAACCACATGCCGAAAGGAGCCCGCTGAGATTGGCCAGGGGAAACAAACGTCCGTACGGGAGATGCCCACGGCCAGAGCCTTATCCAATGGATTCCTGACATTAGTTTGCAGCACAGCATATACCAGAGTCAATAACTTGTAAAGTAGACGGTCAGCGACTGATTTCGTCACCTGGGACCCGTTTGCCCAAAGTCATGAGTTAGTTGCAGCTGAAATGCGGACTGCAGCTTTCCCTCAATCACTGGCGCTACAACAAGGCCCCGTGTAGCCCATGCCTAAGGCCTATGGCTTTTAGATTGCAAACTCTTCCAGGTGCCGTGTTATTTTCTATACTTTCTGATTCCTTCTCTTGTGGAATAAAGTTTCGAATACAGTTCACAGTCAGCCCTAGCACTCGTGATGTCGCCTCTGACAAGGACAGAGAAAGAGACACCCTTCCCTTTCTCCACACTGCTATCAGTACCTATTCTAAGGACTGGGACACATGTGAGATCCCCACTGGTGTCGGCCGGGGCAGCCGACATGCGCAACATGGCCGGTTAGCTCAGCTGGTTAGAGCGTGGTGCTAATAACGCCAAGGTCGCGGGTTCGATCCCCGTACGGGCCAGTCCGTCTCCTCTTTTTTGACCGTACCAATCTCAAACTCCTTTTTCTCCCTACTGCCTAGATCTGGTGGGTGGAAATTGCTGCTGTCTTCATTTAAGCAGGTTACCGTGATGGCAAGCACCATACCCATTCCTCGTTAGTATAGTGGTGAGTATCCCCGCCTGTCACGCGGGAGACCGGGGTTCGATTCCCCGACGGGGAGGCAATTGTTTTCTTTGTGCACCAAAGAAAACTCAGGAAAAAGGAATCCAAAGTCTTAAGTCTCCAGAGTCTCCAGAGTCCCCGCCTGTCACGCGGGAGACCGGGGTTCGATTCCCCGACGGGGAGGCAATTGTTTTCTTTGTGCACCAAAGAAAACTCAGGAAAAAGGAATCCAAAGTCTTATGTCTCCAGAGTCTCCAGAGTCTCCATGGAAATAAAGATGGAATTTTAAAAAGAGATCTACAAAAAAAGAAGCCATTAAGTCGTTGCACAGAGAGAACCCACACTTATCCTACCTCAGTTTCCTGAAGGTTTAAGCTGAAAAACTCTGTAGATATCCCCAATCCATGGAGCGAATAGGCCGAAACCACATGCCGAAAGGAGCCCGCTGAGATTGGCCAGGGGAAACAAACGTCCGTACGGGAGATGCCCACGGACAGAGCCTTATTTAATGGATTCCTGACATTAGTTTGCAGCAGAGCATAACGTAGACGTTCAGCGACTGATTTTGTCACCTGGGACCCTTTTTCCCAAAGTCATGAGTTAGAAAACTAAGGAAAAAGGAGGTAAAATCCTAGAGGGAGCGTAAGGAACCTTAAAGGTAGAAAGAAACCAAAGTCTTAAGTCTCCAGAGACTCCATGGAAATAAAGATGGAAATTTAAAAAGAGATCTACAAAAAAAGAAGCCATTAAGTTGTTGCACCGAGAGAACCCACACTTATCCTACCTCAGTTTCCTTAAGGTTTAAGCTGAAAAACTCTGTAGATATCCCCAATCCATGGAGCGAATAGGCCGAAACCACATGCCGAAAGGAGCCCGCTGAGATTGGCCAGGGGAAACAAACGTCCGTACGGGAGATGCCCACGGCCAGAGCCTTATCCAATGGATTCCTGACATTAGTTTGCAGCATAGCATATACCAGAGTCAATAACTTGTAAAGTAGACGGTCAGCGACTGATTTCGTCACCTGGGACCCGTTTGCCCAAAGTCATGAGTTAGTTGCAGCTGAAATGCGGACTGCAGCTTTCCCTCAATCACTGGCGCTACAACAAGGCCCCGTGTAGCCCATGCCTAAGGCCTATGGCTTTTAGATTGCAAACTCTTCCAGGTGCCGTGTTATTTCCTATACTTTCTGATTCCTTCTCTTGTGGAATAAAGTTTCGAATACAGTTCCCAGTTCACAGTCAGCCCTAGCACTCGTGATGTCGCCTCTGACAAGGACAGAGAAAGAGACACCCTTCCCTTTCTCCACACTGCTATCAGTACCTATTCTAAGGACTGGGACACATGTGAGATCCCCACTGGTGTCGGCCGGGGCAGCCAACATGCGCAACATGGCCGGTTAGCTCAGCTGGTTAGAGCGTGGTGCTAATAACGCCAAGGTCGTGGGTTCGTTCCCCGTACGGGCCAGTCCGTCTCCTCTTTTTTGACCGTACCAGTCTCAAACTCCTTTTTCTCCCTACTGCCTAGATCTGGTGGGTGGAAATTGCTGCTGTCTTCATTTAAGCAGGTTACCGTGATGGCAAGCACCATACCCATTCCTCGTTAGTATAGTGGTGAGTATCCCCGCCTGTCACGCGGGAGACCGGGGTTCGATTCCCCGACGGGGAGGCAATTGTTTTCTTTGTGCACCAAAGAAAACTCAGGAAAAAGGAATCCAAAGTCTTAAGTCTCCAGAGTCTCCAGAGTCTCCATGGAAATAAAGATGGAATTTTAAAAAGAGATCTACAAAAAAAGAAGCCATTAAGTCGTTGCACAGAGAGAACCCACACTTATCCTACCTCAGTTTCCTGAAGGTTTAAGCTGAAAAACTCTGTAGATATCCCCAATCCATGGAGCGAATAGGCCGAAACCACATGCCGAAAGGAGCCCGCTGAGATTGGCCAGGGGAAACAAACGTCCGTACGGGAGATGCCCACGGACAGAGCCTTATTTAATGGATTCCTGACATTAGTTTGCAGCAGAGCATAACGTAGACGTTCAGCGACTGATTTTGTCACCTGGGACCCGTTTTCCCAAAGTCATGAGTTAGAAAACTAAGGAAAAAGGAGGTAAAATCCTAGAGAGAGCGTCAGGAACCTTAAAGGTAGAAAGAAACCAAAGTCTTAAGTCTCCAGAGACTCCATGGAAATAAAGATGGAAATTTAAAAAGAGATCTACAAAAAAAGAAGCCATTAAGTCGTTGCACCGAGAGAACCCACACTTATCCTACCTCAGTTTCCTTAAGGTTTAAGTACCTATAGGTACTGCTATCAGTACCTATTCTAAGGACTGGGACACATGTGAGATCCCCACTGGTGTCGGCCGGGGCAGCCGACATGCGCAACATGGCCGGTTAGCTCAGCTGGTTAGAGCGTGGTGCTAATAACGCCAAGGTCGCGGGTTCGATCCCCGTACGGGCCAGTCCGTCTCCTCTTTTTTGACCGTACCAATCTCAAACTCCTTTTTCTCCCTACTGCCTAGATCTGGTGGGTGGAAATTGCTGCTGTCTTCATTTAAGCAGGTTACCGTGATGGCAAGCACCATACCCATTCCTCGTTAGTATAGTGGTGAGTATCCCCGCCTGTCACGCGGGAGACCGGGGTTCGATTCCCCGACGGGGAGGCAATTGTTTTCTTTGTGCACCAAAGAAAACTCAGGAAAAAGGAATCCAAAGTCTTAAGTCTCCAGAGTCTCCAGAGTCTCCATGGAAATAAAGATGGAATTTTAAAAAGAGATCTACAAAAAAAGAAGCCATTAAGTCGTTGCACAGAGAGAACCCACACTTATCCTACCTCAGTTTCCTGAAGGTTTAAGCTGAAAAACTCTGTAGATATCCCCAATCCATGGAGCGAATAGGCCGAAACCACATGCCGAAAGGAGCCCGCTGAGATTGGCCAGGGGAAACAAACGTCCGTACGGGAGATGCCCACGGACAGAGCCTTATTTAATGGATTCCTGACATTAGTTTGCAGCAGAGCATAACGTAGACGTTCAGCGACTGATTTTGTCACCTGGGACCCGTTTTCCCAAAGTCATGAGTTAGAAAACTAAGGAAAAAGGAGGTAAAATCCTAGAGGGAGCGTAAGGAACCTTAAAGGTAGAAAGAAACCAAAGTCTTAAGTCTCCAGAGACTCCATGGAAATAAAGATGGAAATTTAAAAAGAGATCTACAAAAAAAGAAGCCATTAAGTTGTTGCACCGAGAGAACCCACACTTATCCTACCTCAGTTTCCTTAAGGTTTAAGCTGGAAAACTCTGTAGATATCCCCAATCCATGGAGCGAATAGGCCGAAACCACATGCCGAAAGGAGCCCGCTGAGATTGGCCAGGGGAAACAAACGTCCGTACGGGAGATGCCCACGGCCAGAGCCTTATCCAATGGATTCCTGACATTAGTTTGCAGCACAGCATATACCAGAGTCAATAACTTGTAAAGTAGACGGTCAGCGACTGATTTCGTCACCTGGGACCCGTTTGCCCAAAGTCATGAGTTAGTTGCAGCTGAAATGCGGACTGCAGCTTTCCCTCAATCACTGGCGCTACAACAAGGCCCCGTGTAGCCCATGCCTAAGGCCTATGGCTTTTAGATTGCAAACTCTTCCAGGTGCCGTGTTATTTTCTATACTTTCTGATTCCTTCTCTTGTGGAATAAAGTTTCGAATACAGTTCACAGTCAGCCCTAGCACTCGTGATGTCGCCTCTGACAAGGACAGAGAAAGAGACACCCTTCCCTTTCTCCACACTGCTATCAGTACCTATTCTAAGGACTGGGACACATGTGAGATCCCCACTGGTGTCGGCCGGGGCAGCCGACATGCGCAACATGGCCGGTTAGCTCAGCTGGTTAGAGCGTGGTGCTAATAACGCCAAGGTCGCGGGTTCGATCCCCGTACGGGCCAGTCCGTCTCCTCTTTTTTGACCGTACCAATCTCAAACTCCTTTTTCTCCCTACTGCCTAGATCTGGTGGGTGGAAATTGCTGCTGTCTTCATTTAAGCAGGTTACCGTGATGGCAAGCACCATACCCATTCCTCGTTAGTATAGTGGTGAGTATCCCCGCCTGTCACGCGGGAGACCGGGGTTCGATTCCCCGACGGGGAGGCAATTGTTTTCTTTGTGCACCAAAGAAAACTCAGGAAAAAGGAATCCAAAGTCTTAAGTCTCCAGAGTCTCCAGAGTCCCCGCCTGTCACGCGGGAGACCGGGGTTCGATTCCCCGACGGGGAGGCAATTGTTTTCTTTGTGCACCAAAGAAAACTCAGGAAAAAGGAATCCAAAGTCTTATGTCTCCAGAGTCTCCAGAGTCTCCATGGAAATAAAGATGGAATTTTAAAAAGAGATCTACAAAAAAAGAAGCCATTAAGTCGTTGCACAGAGAGAACCCACACTTATCCTACCTCAGTTTCCTGAAGGTTTAAGCTGAAAAACTCTGTAGATATCCCCAATCCATGGAGCGAATAGGCCGAAACCACATGCCGAAAGGAGCCCGCTGAGATTGGCCAGGGGAAACAAACGTCCGTACGGGAGATGCCCACGGACAGAGCCTTATTTAATGGATTCCTGACATTAGTTTGCAGCAGAGCATAACGTAGACGTTCAGCGACTGATTTTGTCACCTGGGACCCTTTTTCCCAAAGTCATGAGTTAGAAAACTAAGGAAAAAGGAGGTAAAATCCTAGAGGGAGCGTAAGGAACCTTAAAGGTAGAAAGAAACCAAAGTCTTAAGTCTCCAGAGACTCCATGGAAATAAAGATGGAAATTTAAAAAGAGATCTACAAAAAAAGAAGCCATTAAGTTGTTGCACCGAGAGAACCCACACTTATCCTACCTCAGTTTCCTTAAGGTTTAAGCTGAAAAACTCTGTAGATATCCCCAATCCATGGAGCGAATAGGCCGAAACCACATGCCGAAAGGAGCCCGCTGAGATTGGCCAGGGGAAACAAACGTCCGTACGGGAGATGCCCACGGCCAGAGCCTTATCCAATGGATTCCTGACATTAGTTTGCAGCACAGCATATACCAGAGTCAATAACTTGTAAAGTAGACGGTCAGCGACTGATTTCGTCACCTGGGACCCGTTTGCCCAAAGTCATGAGTTAGTTGCAGCTGAAATGCGGACTGCAGCTTTCCCTCAATCACTGGCGCTACAACAAGGCCCCGTGTAGCCCATGCCTAAGGCCTATGGCTTTTAGATTGCAAACTCTTCCAGGTGCCGTGTTATTTCCTATACTTTCTGATTCCTTCTCTTGTGGAATAAAGTTTCGAATACAGTTCCCAGTTCACAGTCAGCCCTAGCACTCGTGATGTCGCCTCTGACAAGGACAGAGAAAGAGACACCCTTCCCTTTCTCCACACTGCTATCAGTACCTATTCTAAGGACTGGGACACATGTGAGATCCCCACTGGTGTCGGCCGGGGCAGCCAACATGCGCAACATGGCCGGTTAGCTCAGCTGGTTAGAGCGTGGTGCTAATAACGCCAAGGTCGTGGGTTCGTTCCCCGTACGGGCCAGTCCGTCTCCTCTTTTTTGACCGTACCAGTCTCAAACTCCTTTTTCTCCCTACTGCCTAGATCTGGTGGGTGGAAATTGCTGCTGTCTTCATTTAAGCAGGTTACCGTGATGGCAAGCACCATACCCATTCCTCGTTAGTATAGTGGTGAGTATCCCCGCCTGTCACGCGGGAGACCGGGGTTCGATTCCCCGACGGGGAGGCAATTGTTTTCTTTGTGCACCAAAGAAAACTCAGGAAAAAGGAATCCAAAGTCTTAAGTCTCCAGAGTCTCCAGAGTCTCCATGGAAATAAAGATGGAATTTTAAAAAGAGATCTACAAAAAAAGAAGCCATTAAGTCGTTGCACAGAGAGAACCCACACTTATCCTACCTCAGTTTCCTGAAGGTTTAAGCTGAAAAACTCTGTAGATATCCCCAATCCATGGAGCGAATAGGCCGAAACCACATGCCGAAAGGAGCCCGCTGAGATTGGCCAGGGGAAACAAACGTCCGTACGGGAGATGCCCACGGACAGAGCCTTATTTAATGGATTCCTGACATTAGTTTGCAGCAGAGCATAACGTAGACGTTCAGCGACTGATTTTGTCACCTGGGACCCGTTTTCCCAAAGTCATGAGTTAGAAAACTAAGGAAAAAGGAGGTAAAATCCTAGAGAGAGCGTCAGGAACCTTAAAGGTAGAAAGAAACCAAAGTCTTAAGTCTCCAGAGACTCCATGGAAATAAAGATGGAAATTTAAAAAGAGATCTACAAAAAAAGAAGCCATTAAGTCGTTGCACCGAGAGAACCCACACTTATCCTACCTCAGTTTCCTTAAGGTTTAAGTACCTATAGGTACTGCTATCAGTACCTATTCTAAGGACTGGGACACATGTGAGATCCCCACTGGTGTCGGCCGGGGCAGCCGACATGCGCAACATGGCCGGTTAGCTCAGCTGGTTAGAGCGTGGTGCTAATAACGCCAAGGTCGCGGGTTCGATCCCCGTACGGGCCAGTCCGTCTCCTCTTTTTTGACCGTACCAATCTCAAACTCCTTTTTCTCCCTACTGCCTAGATCTGGTGGGTGGAAATTGCTGCTGTCTTCATTTAAGCAGGTTACCGTGATGGCAAGCACCATACCCATTCCTCGTTAGTATAGTGGTGAGTATCCCCGCCTGTCACGCGGGAGACCGGGGTTCGATTCCCCGACGGGGAGGCAATTGTTTTCTTTGTGCACCAAAGAAAACTCAGGAAAAAGGAATCCAAAGTCTTAAGTCTCCAGAGTCTCCAGAGTCTCCATGGAAATAAAGATGGAATTTTAAAAAGAGATCTACAAAAAAAGAAGCCATTAAGTCGTTGCACAGAGAGAACCCACACTTATCCTACCTCAGTTTCCTGAAGGTTTAAGCTGAAAAACTCTGTAGATATCCCCAATCCATGGAGCGAATAGGCCGAAACCACATGCCGAAAGGAGCCCGCTGAGATTGGCCAGGGGAAACAAACGTCCGTACGGGAGATGCCCACGGACAGAGCCTTATTTAATGGATTCCTGACATTAGTTTGCAGCAGAGCATAACGTAGACGTTCAGCGACTGATTTTGTCACCTGGGACCCGTTTTCCCAAAGTCATGAGTTAGAAAACTAAGGAAAAAGGAGGTAAAATCCTAGAGGGAGCGTAAGGAACCTTAAAGGTAGAAAGAAACCAAAGTCTTAAGTCTCCAGAGACTCCATGGAAATAAAGATGGAAATTTAAAAAGAGATCTACAAAAAAAGAAGCCATTAAGTTGTTGCACCGAGAGAACCCACACTTATCCTACCTCAGTTTCCTTAAGGTTTAAGCTGGAAAACTCTGTAGATATCCCCAATCCATGGAGCGAATAGGCCGAAACCACATGCCGAAAGGAGCCCGCTGAGATTGGCCAGGGGAAACAAACGTCCGTACGGGAGATGCCCACGGCCAGAGCCTTATCCAATGGATTCCTGACATTAGTTTGCAGCACAGCATATACCAGAGTCAATAACTTGTAAAGTAGACGGTCAGCGACTGATTTCGTCACCTGGGACCCGTTTGCCCAAAGTCATGAGTTAGTTGCAGCTGAAATGCGGACTGCAGCTTTCCCTCAATCACTGGCGCTACAACAAGGCCCCGTGTAGCCCATGCCTAAGGCCTATGGCTTTTAGATTGCAAACTCTTCCAGGTGCCGTGTTATTTCCTATACTTTCTGATTCCTTCTCTTGTGGAATAAAGTTTCGAATACAGTTCCCAGTTCACAGTCAGCCCTAGCACTTTTGATGTCGCCTCTGACAAGGACAGAGAAAGAGACACCCTTCCCTTTCTCCACACTGCTATCAGTACCTATTCTAAGGACTGGGACACATGTGAGATCCCCATTGGTGTCGGCCGGGGCAGCCAACATGCGCAACATGGCCGGTTAGCTCAGCTGGTTAGAGCGTGGTGCTAATAACGCCAAGGTCGCGGGTTCGATCCCCGTACGGGCCAGTCCGTCTCCTCTTTTTTGACCGTACCAGTCTCAAACTCCTTTTTCTCCCTACTGCCTAGATCTGGTGGGTGGAAATTGCTGCTGTCTTCATTTAAGCAGGTTACCGTGATGGCAAGTATCATACCCATTCCTCGTTAGTATAGTGGTGAGTATCCCCGCCTGTCACGCGGGAGACCGGGGTTCGATTCCCCGACGGGGAGGCAATTGTTTTCTTTGTGCACCAAAGAAAACTCAGGAAAAAGGAATCCAAAGTCTCCAGAGTCTCCATGGAAATAAAGATGGAATTTTAAAAAGAGATCTACAAAAAAAGAAGCCATTAAGTCGTTGCACAGAGAGAACCCACACTTATCCTACCTCAGTTTCCTGAAGGTTTAAGCTGAAAAACTCTGTAGATATCCCCAATCCATGGAGCGAATAGGCCGAAACCACATGCCGAAAGGAGCCCGCTGAGATTGGCCAGGGGAAACAAACGTCCGTACGGGAGATGCCCACGGACAGAGCCTTATTTAATGGATTCCTGACATTAGTTTGCAGCAGAGCATAACGTAGACGTTCAGCGACTGATTTTGTCACCTGGGACCCTTTTTCCCAAAGTCATGAGTTAGAAAACTAAGGAAAAAGGAGGTAAAATCCTAGAGGGAGCGTAAGGAACCTTAAAGGTAGAAAGAAACCAAAGTCTTAAGTCTCCAGAGACTCCATGGAAATAAAGATGGAAATTTAAAAAGAGATCTACAAAAAAAGAAGGCATTAAGTTGTTGCACCGAGAGAACCCACACTTATCCTACCTCAGTTTCCTTAAGGTTTAAGCTGAAAAACTCTGTAGATATCCCCAATCCATGGAGCGAATAGGCCGAAACCACATGCCGAAAGGAGCCCGCTGAGATTGGCCAGGGGAAACAAACGTCCGTACGGGAGATGCCCACGGCCAGGGCCTTATCCAATGGATTCCTGACATTAGTTTGCAGCACAGCATATACCAGAGTCAATAACTTGTAAAGTAGACGGTCAGCGACTGATTTCGTCACCTGGGACCCGTTTGCCCAAAGTCATGAGTTAGTTGCAGCTGAAATGCGGACTGCAGCTTTCCCTCAATCACTGGCGCTACAACAAGGCCCCGTGTAGCCCATGCCTAAGGCCTATGGCTTTTAGATTGCAAACTCTTCCAGGTGCCGTGTTATTTTCTATACTTTCTGATTCCTTCTCTTGTGGAATAAAGTTTCGAATACAGTTCACAGTCAGCCCTAGCACTCGTGATGTCGCCTCTGACAAGGACAGAGAAAGAGACACCCTTCCCTTTCTCCACACTGCTATCAGTACCTATTCTAAGGACTGGGACACATGTGAGATCCCCACTGGTGTCGGCCGGGGCAGCCGACATGCGCAACATGGCCGGTTAGCTCAGCTGGTTAGAGCGTGGTGCTAATAACGCCAAGGTCGCGGGTTCGATCCCCGTACGGGCCAGTCCGTCTCCTCTTTTTTGACCGTACCAATCTCAAACTCCTTTTTCTCCCTACTGCCTAGATCTGGTGGGTGGAAATTGCTGCTGTCTTCATTTAAGCAGGTTACCGTGATGGCAAGCACCATACCCATTCCTCGTTAGTATAGTGGTGAGTATCCCCGCCTGTCACGCGGGAGACCGGGGTTCGATTCCCCGACGGGGAGGCAATTGTTTTCTTTGTGCACCAAAGAAAACTCAGGAAAAAGGAATCCAAAGTCTTATGTCTCCAGAGTCTCCAGAGTCTCCATGGAAATAAAGATGGAATTTTAAAAAGAGATCTACAAAAAAAGAAGCCATTAAGTCGTTGCACAGAGAGAACCCACACTTATCCTACCTCAGTTTCCTGAAGGTTTAAGCTGAAAAACTCTGTAGATATCCCCAATCCATGGAGCGAATAGGCCGAAACCACATGCCGAAAGGAGCCCGCTGAGATTGGCCAGGGGAAACAAACGTCCGTACGGGAGATGCCCACGGACAGAGCCTTATTTAATGGATTCCTGACATTAGTTTGCAGCAGAGCATAACGTAGACGTTCAGCGACTGATTTTGTCACCTGGGACCCTTTTTCCCAAAGTCATGAGTTAGAAAACTAAGGAAAAAGGAGGTAAAATCCTAGAGGGAGCGTAAGGAACCTTAAAGGTAGAAAGAAACCAAAGTCTTAAGTCTCCAGAGACTCCATGGAAATAAAGATGGAAATTTAAAAAGAGATCTACAAAAAAAGAAGCCATTAAGTTGTTGCACCGAGAGAACCCACACTTATCCTACCTCAGTTTCCTTAAGGTTTAAGCTGAAAAACTCTGTAGATATCCCCAATCCATGGAGCGAATAGGCCGAAACCACATGCCGAAAGGAGCCCGCTGAGATTGGCCAGGGGAAACAAACGTCCGTACGGGAGATGCCCACGGCCAGAGCCTTATCCAATGGATTCCTGACATTAGTTTGCAGCACAGCATATACCAGAGTCAATAACTTGTAAAGTAGACGGTCAGCGACTGATTTCGTCACCTGGGACCCGTTTGCCCAAAGTCATGAGTTAGTTGCAGCTGAAATGCGGACTGCAGCTTTCCCTCAATCTTTGGTGCTACAACAAGGCCCCGTGTAGCCCATACCTAAGGCCTATGGCTTTTAGATTGCAAACTCTTCCAGGTGCCGTGTTATTTCCTATACTTTCTGATTCCTTCTCTTGTGGAATAAAGTTTCGAATACAGTTCCCAGTTCACAGTCAGCCCTAGCACTCGTGATGTCGCCTCTGACAAGGACAGAGAAAGAGACACCCTTCCCTTTCTCCACACTGCTATCAGTACCTATTCTAAGGACTGGGACACATGTGAGATCCCCACTGGTGTCGGCCGGGGCAGCCGACATGCGCAACATGGCCGGTTAGCTCAGCTGGTTAGAGCGTGGTGCTAATAACGCCAAGGTCGCGGGTTCGATCCCCGTACGGGCCAGTCCGTCTCCTCTTTTTTGACCGTACCAGTCACAAACTCCTTTTTCTCCCTACTGCCTAGATCTGGTGGGTGGAAATTGCTGCTGTCTTCATTTAAGCAGGTTACCGTGATAGCAAGCACCATACCCATTCCTCGTTAGTATAGTGGTGAGTATCCCCGCCTGTCACGCGGGAGACCAGGGTTCGATTCCCCGACGGGGAGGCAATTGTTTTCTTTGTGCACCAAAGAAAACTCAGGAAAAAGGAATCCAAAGTCTTAAGTCTCCAGAGTCTCCATGGAAATAAAGATGGAATTTTAAAAAGAGATCTACAAAAAAAGAGGCCATTAAGTCGTTGCACAGAGAGAACCCACACTTATCCTACCTCAGTTTCCTGAAGGTTTAAGCTGAAAAACTCTGTAGATATCCCCAATCCATGGAGCGAATAGGCCGAAACCACATGCCGAAAGGAGCCCGCTGAGATTGGCCAGGGGAAACAAACGTCCGTACGGGAGATGCCCACGGACAGAGCCTTATTTAATGGATTCCTGACATTAGTTTGCAGCAGAGCATAACGTAGACGTTCAGCGACTGATTTTGTCACCTGGGACCCTTTTTCCCAAAGTCATGAGTCTCCATGGAAATAAAGATGGAATTTTAAAAAGAGATCTACAAAAAAAGAAGCCATTAAGTCGTTGCACAGAGAGAACCCACACTTATCCTACCTCAGTTTCCTGAAGGTTTAAGCTGAAAAACTCTGTAGATATCCCCAACCCATGGAGCGAATAGGCCGAAACCACATGCCGAAAGGAGCCCGCTGAGATTGGCCAGGGGAAACAAACGTCCATACGGGAGATGCCCACGGACAGAGCCTTATTTAATGGATTCCTGACATTAGTTTGCAGCAGAACATAACGTAGACGTTCAGCGACTGATTTTGTCACCTGGGACCCTTTTTCCCAAAGTCATGAGTTAGAAAACTAAGGAAAAAGGAGGTAAAATCCTAGAGTGAGCGTAAGGAACCTTAAAGGTAGAAAGAAACCAAAGTCTTAAGTCTCCAGAGACTCCATGGAAATAAAGATGGAAATTTAAAAAGAGATCTACAAAAAAAGAAGCCATTAAGTTGTTGCACCGAGAGAACCCACACTTATCCTACCTCAGTTTCCTTAAGGTTTAAGTACCTATAGGTACTGCTATCAGTACCTATTCTAAGGACTGGGACACATGTGAGATCCCCACTGGTGTCGGCCGGGGCAGCCGACATGCGCAACATGGCCGGTTAGCTCAGCTGGTTAGAGCGTGGTGCTAATAACGCCAAGGTCGCGGGTTCGATCCCCGTACGGGCCAGTCCGTCTCCTCTTTTTTGACCGTACCAGTTTCAAACTCCTTTTTCTCCCTACTGCCTAGATCTGGTGGGTGGAAATTGCTGCTGTCTTCATTTAAGCAGGTTACTGTGATGGCAAGCACCATACCCATTTCTCGTTAGTATAGTGGTGAGTATCCCAGCCTGTCACGCGGGAGACCGGGGTTCGATTCCCCGACGGGGAGGCAATTGTTTTCTTTATGCACCAAAGAAAACTCAGGAAAAAGGAATCCAAAGTCTTAAGTCTCCAGAGTCTCCAGAGACTCCATGGAAATAAAGATGGAATTTTAAAAAGCGATCTACAAAAAAAGAAGCCATTAAGTCGTTGCACAGAGAGAACCCACACTTATCCTATCTCAGTTTCCTGAAGGTTTAAGCTGAAAAACTCTGTAGATATCCCCAATCCATGGAGCGAATAGGCCGAAACCACATGCCGAAAGGAGCCCGCTGAGATTGGCCAGGGGAAACAAACGTCCGTACGGGAGATGCCCACGGACAGAGCCTTATTTAATGGATTCCTGACATTAGTTTGCAGCAGAGCATAACGTAGACGTTCAGCGACTGATTTTGTCACCTGGGACCCTTTTTCCCAAAGTCATGAGTCTCCATGGAAATAAAGATGGAATTTTAAAAAGAGATCTACAAAAAAAGAAGCCATTAAGTCGTTGCACAGAGAGAACCCACACTTATCCTACCTCAGTTTCCTGAAGGTTTAAGCTGAAAAACTCTGTAGATATCCCCAATCCATGGAGCGAATAGGCCGAAACCACATGCCGAAAGGAGCCCGCTGAGATTGGCCAGGGGAAACAAACGTCCGTACGGGAGATGCCCACGGACAGAGCCTTATTTAATGGATTCCTGACATTAGTTTGCAGCAGAACATAACGTAGACGTTCAGCGACTGATTTTGTCACCTGGGACCCTTTTTCCCAAAGTCATGAGTTAGAAAACTAAGGAAAAAGGAGGTAAAATCCTAGAGGGAGCGTAAGGAACCTTAAAGGTAGAAAGAAACCAAAGTCTTAAGTCTCCAGAGACTCCATGGAAACAAAGATGGAAATTTAAAAAGAGATCTACAAAAAAAGAAGCCATTAAGTTGTTGCACCGAGAGAACCCACACTTATCCTACCTCAGTTTCCTTAAGGTTTAAGTACCTATAGGTACTGCTATCAGTACCTATTCTAAGGACTGGGACACATGTGAGATCCCCACTGGTGTCGGCCGGGGCAGCCGACATGCGCAACATGGCCGGTTAGCTCAGCTGGTTAGAGCGTGGTGCTAATAACGCCAAGGTCGCGGGTTCGATCCCCGTACGGGCCAGTCCGTCTCCTCTTTTTTGACCGTACCAGTCTCAAACTCCTTTTTCTCCCTACTGCCTAGATCTGGTGGGTGGAAATTGCAGCTGTCTTCATTTAAGCAGGTTACCGTGATGGCAAGCACCATACCCATTCCTTGTTAGTATAGTGGTGAGTATCCCCGCCTGTCACGCGGGAGACCGGGGTTCGATTCCCCGACGGGGAGGCAATTGTTTTCTTTGTGCACCAAAGAAAACTCAGGAAAAAGGAATCCAAAGTCTTAAGTCTCCAGAGTCTCCAGAGTCTCCATGGAAATAAAGATGGAATTTTAAAAAGAGATCTACAAAAAAAGAAGCCATTAAGTCGTTGCACAGAGAGAACCCACACTTATCCTACCTCAGTTTCCTGAAGGTTTAAGCTGAAAAACTCTGTAGATATCCCCAATCCATGGAGCGAATAGGCCGAAACCACATGCCGAAAGGAGCCCGCTGAGATTGGCCAGGGGAAACAAACGTCCGTACGGGAGATGCCCACGGACAGAGCCTTATTTAATGGATTCCTGACATTAGTTTGCAGCAGAGCATAACGTAGACGTTCAGCGACTGATTTTGTCACCTGGGACCCTTTTTCCCAAAGTCATGAGTCTCCATGGAAATAAAGATGGAATTTTAAAAAGAGATCTACAAAAAAAGAAGCCATTAAGTCGTTGCACAGAGAGAACCCACACTTATCCTACCTCAGTTTCCTGAAGGTTTAAGCTGAAAAACTCTGTAGATATCCCCAATCCATGGAGCGAATAGGCCGAAACCACATGCCGAAAGGAGCCCGCTGAGATTGGCCAGGGGAAACAAACGTCCGTACGGGAGATGCCCACGGACAGAGCCTTATTTAATGGATTCCTGACATTAGTTTGCAGCAGAGCATAACGTAGACGTTCAGCGACTGATTTTGTCACCTGGGACCCTTTTTCCCAAAGTCATGAGTCTCCATGGAAATAAAGATGGAATTTTAAAAAGAGATCTACAAAAAAAGAAGCCATTAAGTCGTTGCACAGAGAGAACCCACACTTATCCTACCTCAGTTTCCTGAAGGTTTAAGCTGAAAAACTCTGTAGATATCCCCAACCCATGGAGCGAATAGGCCGAAACCACATGCCGAAAGGAGCCCGCTGAGATTGGCCAGGGGAAACAAACGTCCGTACGGGAGATGCCCACGGACAGAGCCTTATTTAATGGATTCCTGACATTAGTTTGCAGCAGAACATAACGTAGACGTTCAGCGACTGATTTTGTCACCTGGGACCCTTTTTCCCAAAGTCATGAGTTAGAAAACTAAGGAAAAAGGAGGTAAAATCCTAGAGGGAGCGTAAGGAACCTTAAAGGTAGAAAGAAACCAAAGTCTTAAGTCTCCAGAGACTCCATGGAAATAAAGATGGAAATTTAAAAAGAGATCTACAAAAAAAGAAGCCATTAAGTTGTTGCACCGAGAGAACCCACACTTATCCTACCTCAGTTTCCTTAAGGTTTAAGTACCTATAGGTACTGCTATCAGTACCTATTCTAAGGACTGGGACACATGTGAGATCCCCACTGGTGTCGGCCGGGGCAGCCGACATGCGCAACATGGCCGGTTAGCTCAGCTGGTTAGAGCGTGGTGCTAATAACGCCAAGGTCGCGGGTTCGATCCCCGTACGGGCCAGTCCGTCTCCTCTTTTTTGACCGTACCAGTTTCAAACTCCTTTTTCTCCCTACTGCCTAGATCTGGTGGGTGGAAATTGCTGCTGTCTTCATTTAAGCAGGTTACTGTGATGGCAAGCACCATACCCATTCCTCGTAAGTATAGTGGTGAGTATCCCAGCCTTTCACGCGGGAGACCGGGGTTCGCTTCCCCGACGGGGAGGCAATTGTTTTCTTTATGCACCAAAGAAAACTCAGGAAAAAGGAATCCAAAGTCTTAAGTCTCCAGAGTCTCCAGAGACTCCATGGAAATAAAGATGGAATTTTAAAAAGAGATCTACAAAAAAAGAAGCCATTAAGTCGTTGCACAGAGAGAACCCACACTTATCCTATCTCAGTTTCCTGAAGGTTTAAGCTGAAAAACTCTGTAGATATCCCCAATCCATGGAGCGAATAGGCCGAAACCACATGCCGAAAGGAGCCCGCTGAGATTGGCCAGGGGAAACAAACGTCCGTACGGGAGATGCCCACGGACAGAGCCTTATTTAATGGATTCCTGACATTAGTTTGCAGCAGAGCATAACGTAGACGTTCAGCGACTGATTTTGTCACCTGGGACCCTTTTTCCCAAAGTCATGAGTCTCCATGGAAATAAAGATGGAATTTTAAAAAGAGATCTACAAAAAAAGAAGCCATTAAGTCGTTGCACAGAGAGAACCCACACTTATCCTACCTCAGTTTCCTGAAGGTTTAAGCTGAAAAACTCTGTAGATATCCCCAATCCATGGAGCGAATAGGCCGAAACCACATGCCGAAAGGAGCCCGCTGAGATTGGCCAGGGGAAACAAACGTCCGTACGGGAGATGCCCACGGACAGAGCCTTATTTAATGGATTCCTGACATTAGTTTGCAGCAGAACATAACGTAGACGTTCAGCGACTGATTTTGTCACCTGGGACCCTTTTTCCCAAAGTCATGAGTTAGAAAACTAAGGAAAAAGGAGGTAAAATCCTAGAGGGAGCGTAAGGAACCTTAAAGGTAGAAAGAAACCAAAGTCTTAAGTCTCCAGAGACTCCATGGAAATAAAGATGGAAATTTAAAAAGAGATCTACAAAAAAAGAAGCCATTAAGTTGTTGCACCGAGAGAACCCACACTTATCCTACCTCAGTTTCCTTAAGGTTTAAGTACCTATAGGTACTGCTATCAGTACCTATTCTAAGGACTGGGACACATGTGAGATCCCCACTGGTGTCGGCCGGGGCAGCCGACATGCGCAACATGGCCGGTTAGCTCAGCTGGTTAGAGCGTGGTGCTAATAACGCCAAGGTCGCGGGTTCGATCCCCGTACGGGCCAGTCCGTCTCCTCTTTTTTGACCGTACCAGTTTCAAACTCCTTTTTCTCCCTACTGCCTAGATCTGGTGGGTGGAAATTGCTGCTGTCTTCATTTAAGCAGGTTACTGTGATGGCAAGCACCATACCCATTCCTCGTTAGTATAGTGGTGAGTATCCCAGCCTGTCACGCGGGAGACCGGGGTTCGATTCCCCGACGGGGAGGCAATTGTTTTCTTTATGCACCAAAGAAAACTCAGGAAAAAGGAATCCAAAGTCTTAAGTCTCCAGAGTCTCCAGAGACTCCATGGAAATAAAGATGGAATTTTAAAAAGAGATCTACAAAAAAAGAAGCCATTAAGTCGTTGCACAGAGAGAACCCACACTTATCCTATCTCAGTTTCCTGAAGGTTTAAGCTGAAAAACTCTGTAGATATCCCCAATCCATGGAGCGAATAGGCCGAAACCACATGCCGAAAGGAGCCCGCTGAGATTGGCCAGGGGAAACAAACGTCCGTACGGGAGATGCCCAGGGACAGAGCCTTATTTAATGGATTCCTGACATCAGTTTGCAGCAGAGCATAACGTAGACGTTCAGCGACTGATTTTGTCACCTGGGACCCTTTTTCCCAAAGTCATGAGTTAGAAAACTAAGGAAAAAGGAGGTAAAATCCTAGAGGGAGCGTAAGGAACCTTAAAGGTAGAAAGAAACCAAAGTCTTAAGTCTCCAGAGACTCCATGGAAATAAAGATGGAAATTTAAAAAGAGATCTACAAAAAAAGAAGCCATTAAGTTGTTGCACCGAGAGAACCCACACTTATCCTACCTCAGTTTCCTTAAGGTTTAAGCTGAAAAACTCTGTAGATATCCCCAATTCATGGAGCGAATAGGCCGAAACCACATGCCGAAAGGAGCCCGCTGAGATTGGCCAGGGGAAACAAACGTCCGTACGGGAGATGCCCACGGCCAGAGCCTTATCCAATGGATTCCTGACATTAGTTTGCAGCACAGCATATACCAGAGTCAATAACTTGTAAAGTAGACGGTCAGCGACTGATTTCGTCACCTGGGACCCGTTTGCCCAAAGTCATGAGTTAGTTGCAGCTGAAATGCGGACTGCAGCTTTCCCTCAATCTTTGGCGCTACAACAAGGCCCCGTGTAGCCCATGCCTAAGGCCTATGGCTTTTAGATTGCAAACTCTTCCAGGTGCCGTGTTATTTCCTATACTTTCTGATTCCTTCTCTTGTGGAATAAAGTTTCGAATACAGTTCCCAGTTCACAGTCAGCCCTAGCACTCGTGATGTCGCCTCTGACAAGGACAGAGAAAGAGACACCCTTCCCTTTCTCCACACTGCTATCAGTACCTATTCTAAGGACTGGGACACATGTGAGATCCCCACTGGTGTCGGCCGGGGCAGCCGACATGCGCAACATGGCCGGTTAGCTCAGCTGGTTAGAGCGTGGTGCTAATAACGCCAAGGTTGCGGGTTCGATCCCCGTACGGGCCAGTCCGTCTCCTCTTTTTTGACCGTACCAGTCTCAAACTCCTTTTTCTCCCTACTGCCTAGATCTGGTGGGTGGAAATTGCTGCTGTCTTCATTTAAGCAGGTTACCGTGATGGCAAGCACCATACCCATTCCTCGTTAGTATAGTGGTGAGTATCCCCGCCTGTCAAGCGGGAGACCGGGGTTCGATTCCCCGACGGGGAGGCAATTGTTTTCTTTGTGCACCAAAGAAAACTCAGAAAAAAGGAATCCAAAGTCTTAAGTCTCCAGAGTCTCCAGAGTCTCCATGGAAATAAAGATGGAATTTTAAAAAGAGATCTACAAAAAAAGAAGCCATTAAGTCGTTGCACAGAGAGAACCCACACTTATCCTACCTCAGTTTCCTGAAGGTTTAAGCTGAAAAACTCTGTAGATATCCCCAATCCATGGAGCGAATAGGCCGAAACCACATGCCGAAAGGAGCCCGCTGAGATTGGCCAGGGGAAACAAACGTCCGTACGGGAGATGCCCACGGACAGAGCCTTATTTAATGGATTCCTGACATTAGTTTGCAGCAGAGCATAACGTAGACGTTCAGCGACTGATTTTGTCACCTGGGACCCGTTTTCCCAAAGTCATGAGTTAGAAAACTAAGGAAAAAGGAGGTAAAATCCTAGAGAGAGCGTCAGGAACCTTAAAGGTAGAAAGAAATCAAAGTCTTAAGTCTCCAGAGACTCCATGGAAATAAAGATGGAAATTTAAAAAGAGATCTACAAAAAAAGAAGCCATTAAGTCGTTGCACCGAGAGAACCCACACTTATCCTACCTCAGTTTCCTTAAGGTTTAAGTACCTATAGGTACTGCTATCAGTACCTATTATAAGGACTGGGACACATGTGAGATCCCCACTGGTGTCGGCCGGGGCAGCCGACATGCGCAACATGGCCGGTTAGCTCAGCTGGTTAGAGCGTGGTGCTAATAACGCCAAGGTCGCGGGTTCGATCCCCGTACGGGCCAGTCCGTCTCCTCTTTTTTGACCGTACCAATCTCAAACTCCTTTTTCTCCCTACTGCCTAGATCTGGTGGGTGGAAATTGCTGCTGTCTTCATTTAAGCAGGTTACCGTGATGGCAAGCACCATACCCATTCCTCGTTAGTATAGTGGTGAGTATCCCCGCCTGTCACGCGGGAGACCGGGGTTCGATTCCCAGACGGGGAGGCAATTGTTTTCTTTGTGCACCAAAGAAAACTCAGGAAAAAGGAATCCAAAGTCTTAAGTCTCCAGAGTCTCCATGGAAATAAAATGGAATTTTAAAAAGAGATCTACAAAAAAAGAATTCGTTGCACAGAGAGAACCCACACTTATCCTACCTCAGTTTCCTGAAGGTTTAAGCTGAAAAACTCTGTAGATATCCCCAATCCATGGAGCGAATAGGCCGAAACCACATGCCGAAAGGAGCCCGCTGAGATTGGCCAGGGGAAACAAACGTCCGTACGGGAGATGCCCACGGACAGAGCCTTATTTAATGGATTCCTGACATTAGTTTGCAGCAGAGCATAACGTAGACGTTCAGCGACTGATTTTGTCACCTGGGACCCGTTTTCCCAAAGTCATGAGTTAGAAAACTAAGGAAAAAGGAGGTAAAATCCTAGAGAGAGCGTCAGGAACCTTAAAGGTAGAAAGAAACCAAAGTCTTAAGTCTCCAGAGACTCCATGGAAATAAAGATGGAAATTTAAAAAGAGATCTACAAAAAAAGAAGCCATTAAGTCGTTGCACCGAGAGAACCCACACTTATCCTACCTCAGTTTCCTTAAGGTTTAAGTACCTATAGGTACTGCTATCAGTACCTATTCTAAGGACTGGGACACATGTGAGATCCCCACTGGTGTCGGCCGGGGCAGCCGACATGCGCAACATGGCCGATTAGCTCAGCTGGTTAGAGCGTGGTGCTAATAACGCCAAGGTCGCGGGCTCGATCCCCGTACGGGCCAGTCCGTCTCCTCTTTTTTGACCGTACCAGTCTCAAACTCCTTTTTCTCCCTACTGCCTAGATCTGGTGGGTGGAAATTGCTGCTGTCTTCATTTAAGCAGGTTACCGTGATGGCAAGCACCATACCCATTCCTCGTTAGTATAGTGGTGAGTATCCCCGCCTGTCATGCGGGAGACCGGGGTTCGATTCCCCGACGGGGAGGCAATTGTTTTCTTTGTGCACCAAAGAAAACTCAGGAAAAAGGAATCCAAAGTCTTAAGTCTCCAGAGTCTCCAGAGACTCCATGGAAATAAAGATGGAATTTTAAGAAGAGATCTACAAAAAAAGAAGCCATTAAGTCGTTGCACAGAGAGAACCCACACTTATCCTACCTCAGTTTCCTGAAGGTTTAAGCTGAAAAACTCTGTAGATATCCCCAATCCATGGAGCGAATAGGCCGAAACCACATGCCGAAAGGAGCCCGCTGAGATTGGCCAGGGGAAACAAACGTCCGTACGGAAGATGCCCACGGACAGAGCCTTATTTAATGGATTCCTGACATTAGTTTGCAGCAGAGCATAACGTAGACGTTCAGCGACTGATTTTGTCACCTGGGACCCGTTTTCCCAAAGTCATGAGTTAGAAAACTAAGGAAAAAGGAGGTAAAATCCTAGAGAGAGCGTCAGGAACCTTAAAGGTAGAAAGAAACCAAAGTCTTAAGTCTCCAGAGACTCCATGGAAATAAAGATGGAAATTTAAAAAGAGATCTACAAAAAAAGAAGCCATAAAGTCGTTGCACCGAGAGAACCCACACTTATCCTACCTCAGTTTCCTTAAGGTTTAAGTACCTATAGGTACTGCTATCAGTACCTATTCTAAGGACTGGGACACATGTGAGATCCCCACTGGTGTCGGCCGGGGCAGCCGACATGCGCAACATGGCCGGTTAGCTCAGCTGGTTAGAGCGTGGTGCTAATAACGCCAAGGTCGTGGGTTCGATCCCCGTACGGGCCAGTCCGTCTCCTCTTTTTTGACCGTACCAATCTCAAACTCCTTTTTCTCCCTACTGCCTAGATCTGGTGGGTGGAAATTGCTGCTGTCTTCATTTAAGCAGGTTACCGTGATGGCAAGCACCATACCCATTCCTCGTTAGTATAGTGGTGAGTATCCCCGCCTGTCACGCGGGAGACCGGGGTTCGATTCCCCGACGGGGAGGCAATTGTTTTCTTTGTGCACCAAAGAAAACTCAGGAAAAAGGAATCCAAAGTCTTAAGTCTCCAGAGTCTCCAGAGTCTCCATGGAAATAAAGATGGAATTTTAAAAAGAGATCTACAAAAAAAGAAGCCATTAAGTCGTTGCACAGAGAGAACCCACACTTATCCTACCTCAGTTTCCTGAAGGTTTAAGCTGAAAAACTCTGTAGATATCCCCAATCCATGGAGCGAATAGGCCGAAACCACATGCCGAAAGGAGCCCGCTGAGATTGGCCAGGGGAAACAAACGTCCGTACGGGAGATGCCCACGGCCAGAGCCTTATTTAATGAATTCCTGACATTAGTTTGCAGCAGAGCATAACGTAGACGTTCAGCGACTGATTTTGTCACCTGGGACCCTTTTTCCCAAAGTCATGAGTTAGAAAACTAAGGAAAAAGGAGGTAAAATCCTAGAGGGAGCGTAAGGAACCTTAAAGGTAGAAAGAAACCAAAGTCTTAAGTCTCCAGAGACTCCATGGAAATAAAGATGGAAATTTAAAAAGAGATCTACAAAAAAAGAAGCCATTAAGTTGTTGCACCGAGAGAACCCACACTTATCCTACCTCAGTTTCCTTAAGGTTTAAGCTGAAAAACTCTGTAGATATCCCCAATCCATGGAGCGAATAGGCCGAAACCACATGCCGAAAGGAGCCCGCTGAGATTGGCCAGGGGAAACAAACGTCCGTACGGGAGATGCCCACGGCCAGAGCCTTATCCAATGGATTCCTGACATTAGTTTGCAGCACAGCATATACCAGAGTCAATAACTTGTAAAGTAGACGGTCAGCGACTGATTTCGTCACCTGGGACCCGTTTGCCCAAAGTCATGAGTTAGTTGCAGCTGAAATGCGGACTGCAGCTTTCCCTCAATCACTGGCGCTACAACAAGGCCCCGTGTAGCCCATGCCTAAGGCCTATGGCTTTTAGATTGCAAACTCTTCCAGGTGCCGTGTTATTTCCTATACTTTCTGATTCCTTCTCTTGTGGAATAAAGTTTCGAATACAGTTCCCAGTTCACAGTCAGCCCTAGCACTTGTGATGTCGCCTCTGACAAGGACAGAGAAAGAGACACCCTTCCCTTTCTCCACACTGCTATCAGTACCTATTCTAAGGACTGGGACACATGTGAGATCCCCACTGGTGTCGGCCGGGGCAGCCGACATGCGCAACATGGCCGGTTAGCTCAGCTGGTTAGAGCGTGGTGCTAATAACGCCAAGGTCGCGGGTTCGATCCCCGTACGGGCCAGTCCGTCTCCTCTTTTTTGACCGTACCAGTCTCAAACTCCTTTTTCTCCCTACTGCCTAGATCTGGTGGGTGGAAATTGCTGCTGTCTTCATTTAAGCAGGTTACCGTGATGGCAAGCACCATACCCATTCCTCGTTAGTATAGTGGTGAGTATCCCCGCCTGTCACGCGGGAGAACGGGGTTCGATTCCCCGACGGGGAGGCAATTGTTTTCTTTGTGCACCAAAGAAAACTCAGGAAAAATGAATCCAAAGTCTTAAGTCTCCAGAGTCTCCAGAGACTCCATGGAAATGAAGATGGAAATTTAAAAAGAGATCTACAAAAAAAGAAGCTATTAAGTCGTTGCAAAGAGAGAACCCACACTTATCCTACCTCAGTTTCCTGAAGGTTTAAGCTGAAAAACTCTGTAGATATCCCCAATCCATGGAGCGAATAGGCCGAAACCACATGCCGAAAGGAGCCCGCTGAGATTGGCCAGGGGAAACAAACGTCCGTACGGGAGATGCCCACGGACAGAGCCTTATTTAATGGATTCCTGACATTAGTTTGCAGCAGAGCATAACGTAGACGTTCAGCGACTGATTTTGTCACCTGGGACCCGTTTTCCCAAAGTCATGAGTTAGAAAACTAAGGAAAAAGGAGGTAAAATCCTAGAGGGAGCGTAAGGAACCTTAAAGGTAGAAAGAAACCAAAGTCTTAAGTCTCCAGAGACTCCATGGAAATAAAGATGGAAATTTAAAAAGAGATCTACAAAAAAAGAAGCCATTAAGTCGTTCCACCGAGAGAACCCACACTTATCCTACCTCAGTTTCCTTAAGGTTTAAGCTGAAAAACTCTGTAGATATCCCCAATCCATGGAGCGAATAGGCCGAAACCACATGCCGAAAGGAGCCCGCTGAGATTGGCCAGGGGAAACAAACGTCCGTACGGGAGATGCCCACGGCCAGAGCCTTATCCAATGGATTCCTGACATTAGTTTGCAGCACAGCATATACCAGAGTCAATAACT
This sequence comes from Hyla sarda, assembly GCF_029499605.1. NCBI lineage: Eukaryota > Metazoa > Chordata > Amphibia > Anura > Hylidae > Hyla > Hyla sarda. Next base: position 399,762 of record NW_026608713.1, read on the forward strand.
TGTAAAGTAGACAGTCAGCGACTGATTTCGTGACCTGGGACCCGTTTGCCCAAAGTCATGAGTTAGTTGCAGCTGAAATGCGGACTGCAGCTTTCCCTCAATCACTGGCGCTACAACAAGGCCCCGTGTAGCCCATGCCTAAGGCCTATGGCTTTTAGATTGCAAACTCTTCCAGGTGCCGTGTTATTTCCTATACTTTCTGATTCCTTCTCTTGTGGAATAAAGTTTTGAATACAGTTCCCAGTTCACAGTCAGCCCTAGCACTCGTGATGTCGCCTCTGACAAGGACAGAGAAAGAGACACCCTTCCCTTTCTCCACACTGCTATCAGTACCTATTCTAAGGACTGGGACACATGTGAGATCCCCACTGGTGTCGGCCTGGGCGGCCGACATGCGCAACATGGCCAGTTAGCTCAGCTGGTTAGAGCGTGGTGCTAATAACGCCAAGGTCGCGGGTTCGATCACCGTACGGGCCAGTCCGTCTCCTCTTTTTTGACCGTACCAGTCTCAAACTCCTTTTTCTCCCTACTGCCTAGATCTGGTGGGTGGAAATTGCTGCTGTCTTCATTTAAGCAGATTACCGTGATGGCAAGCACCATACCCATTCCTCGTTAGTATAGTGGTGAGTATCCCCGCCTGTCACGCGGGAGACCGGGGTTCGCTTCCCCGACGGGGAGGCAATTGTTTTCTTTGTGCACCAAAGAAAACTCAGGAAAAAGGAATCCAAAGTCTTAAGTCTCCAGAGTCTCCAGAGTCTCCATGGAAATAAAGATGGAATTTTAAAAAGAGATCTACAAAAAAAGAAGCCATTAAGTCGTTGCACAGAGAGAACCCACACTTATCCTACCTCAGTTTCCTGAAGGTTTAAGCTGAAAAACTCTGTAAGATATCCCCAATCCATGGAGCGAATAGGCCGAAACCACATGCCGAAAGGAGCCCGCTGAGATTGGCCAGGGGAAACAAACGTCCGTACGGGAGATGCCCACGGACAGAGCCTTATTTAATGGATTCCTGACATTAGTTTGCAGCAGAGCATAACGTAGACGTTCAGCGACTGATTTTGTCACCTGGGACCCGTTTTCCCAAAGTCATGAGTTAGAAAACTAAGGAAAAAGGAGGTAAAATCCTAGAGGGAGCGTAAGGAACCTTAAAGGTAGAAAGAAACCAAAGTCTTAAGTCTCCAGAGACTCCAGAGACTCCATGGAAATAAAGATGGAATTTTAAAAAGAGATCTACAAAAAAAGAAGCCATTAAGTCGTTGCACAGAGAGAACCCACACTTATCCTACCTCAGTTTCCTGAAGGTTTAAGCTGAAAAACTCTGTAGATATCCCCAATCCATGGAGCGAATAGGCCGAATCCACATGCCGAAAGGAGCCCGCTGAGATTGGCCAGGGGAAACAAACGTCCGTACGGGAGATGCCCACGGCCAGAGCCTTATCCAATGGATTCCTGACATTAGTTTGCAGCACAGCATATACCAGAGTCAATAACGTGTAAAGTAGACAGTCAGCGACTGATTTCGTCACCTGGGACCCGTTTGCCCAAAGTCATGAGTTAGTTGCAGCTGAAATGCGGACTGCAGCTTTCCCTCAATCACTGGCGCTACAACAAGGCCCCGTGTAGCCCATGCCTAAGGCCTATGGCTTTTAGATTGCAAACTCTTCCAGGTGCCGTGTTATTTCCTATACTTTCTGATTCCTTCTCTTGTGGAATAAAGTTTCGAATACAGTTCCCAGTTCACAGTCAGCCCTAGCACTCGTGATGTCGCCTCTGACAAGGACAGAGAAAGAGACACCCTTCCCTTTCTCCACACTGCTATCAGTACCTATTATAAGGACTGGGACACATGTGAGATCCCCACTGGTGTCGACCGGGGCAGCCGACATGCGCAACATGGCCGGTTAGCTCAGCTGGTTAGAGCGTGGTGCTAATAACGCCAAGGTCGCGGGTTCGATCCCCGTACGGGCCAGTCCGTCTCCTTTTTTTTGACCGTACCAGTCTCAAACTCCTTTTTCTCCCTACTGCCTAGATCTGGTGGGTGGAAATTGCTGCTGTCTTCATTTAAGCAGGTTACCGTGATGGCAAGCACCATACCCATTCCTCGTTAGTATAGTGGTGAGTATCCCTGCCTGTCACGCGGGAGAATGGGGTTCGATTCCCCGACGGGGAGGCAATTGTTTTCTTTGTGCACCAAAGAAAACTCAGGAAAAAGGAATCCAAAGTCTTAAGTCTCCAGAGTCTCCAGAGACTCCATGGAAATAAAGATGGAAATTTAAAAAGAGATCTACAAAAAAAGAAGCCATTAAGTTGTTGCACCGAGAGAACCCACACTTATCCTACCTCAGTTTCCTTAAGGTTTAAGCTGAAAAACTCTGTAGATATCCCCAATCCATGGAGCGAATAGGCCGAAACCACATGCCGAAAGGAGCCCGCTGAGATTGGCCAGGGGAAACAAACGTCCGTACGGGAGATGCCCATGGACAGAGCCTTATTTAATGGATTCCTGACATTAGTTTGCAGCAGAGCATAACGTAGACGTTCAGCGACTGATTTTGTCACCTGGGACCCTTTTTCCCAAAGTCATGAGTTAGAAAACTAAGGAAAAAGGAGGTAAAATCCTAGAGGGAGCGTAAGGAACCTTAAAGGTAGAAAGAAACCAAAGTCTTAAGTCTCCAGAGACTCCATGGAAATAAAGATGGAAATTTAAAAAGAGATCTACAAAAAAAGAAGCCATTAAGTTGTTGCACCGAGAGAACCCACACTTATCCTACCTCAGTTTCCTTAAGGTTTAAGCTGAAAAACTCTGTAGATATCCCCAATCCATGGAGCGAATAGGCCGAAACCACATGCCGAAAGGAGCCCGCTGAGATTGGCCAGGGGAAACAAACGTCCGTACGGGAGATGCCCACGGCCAGAGCCTTATCCAATGGATTCCTGACATTAGTTTGCAGCACAGCATATACCAGAGTCAATAACTTGTAAAGTAGACGGTCAGCGACTGATTTCGTCACCTGGGACCCGTTTGCCCAAAGTCATGAGTTAGATGCAGCTGAAATGCGGACTGCAGCTTTCCCTCAATCACTGGCGCTACAACAAGGCCCCGTGTAGCCCATGCCTAAGGCCTATGGCTTTTAGATTGCAAACTCTTCCAGGTGCCGTGTTATTTCCTATACTTTCTGATTCCTTCTCTTGTGGAATAAAGTTTCGAATACAGTTCCCAGTTCACAGTCAGCCCTAGCACTCGTGATGTCGCCTCTGACAAGGACAGAGAAAGAGACACCCTTCCCTTTCTCCACACTGCTATCAGTACCTATTCTAAGGACTGGGACACATGTGAGATCCCCACTGGTGTCGGCCGGGGTAGCTGACATGTGCAACATGGCCGGTTAGCTCAGCTGGTTAGAGCGTGGTGCTAATAACGCCAAGGTCGCAGGTTCGATCCCCGTATGGGCCAGTCCGTCTCCTCTTTTTTGACCGTGCCAGTCTCAAACTCCTTTTTCTCCCTACTGCCTAGATCTGGTGGGTGGAAATTGCAGCTGTCTTCATTTAAGCAGGTTACCGTGATGGCAAGCACCATACCCATTCCTCGTTAGTATAGTGGTGAGTATCCCCGCCTGTCACGCGGGAGGCAATTGTTTTCTTTGTGCACCAAAGAAAACTCAGGAAAAAGGAATCCAAAGTCTTAAGTCTCCAGAGTCTCCAGAGTCTCCATGGAAATAAAGATGGAATTTTAAAAAGAGATCTACAAAAAAAGAAGCCATTAAGTCGTTGCACAGAGAGAACCCACACTTATCCTACCTCAGTTTCCTGAAGGTTTAAGCTGAAAAACTCTGTAGATATCCCCAATCCATGGAGCGAATAGGCCGAAACCACATGCCGAAAGGAGCCCGCTGAGATTGGCCAGGGGAAACAAACGTCCGTACGGGAGATGCCCACGGACAGAGCCTTATTTAATGGATTCCTGACATTAGTTTGCAGCAGAGCATAACGTAGACGTTCAGCGACTGATTTTGTCACCTGGGACCCGTTTTCCCAAAGTCATGAGTTAGAAAACTAAGGAAAAAGGAGGTAAAATCCTAGAGAGAGCGTCAGGAACCTTAAAGGTAGAAAGAAACCAAAGTCTTAAGTCTCCAGAGACTCCATGGAAATAAAGATGGAAATTTAAAAAGAGATCTACAAAAAAAGAAGCCATTAAGTCGTTGCACCGAGAGAACCCACACTTATCCTACGTCAGTTTCCTTAAGGTTTAAGTACCTATAGGTACTGCTATCAGTACCTATTCTAAGGACTGGGACACATGTGAGATCCCCACTGGTGTCGGCCGGGGCAGCCAACATGCGTAACATCGCCGGTTAGCTCAGCTGGTTAGAGCGTGGTGCTAATAACGCCAAGGTCGCGGGTTCGATCCCCGTACGGGCCAGTCCGTCTCCTCTTTTTTGACCGTACCAGTCTCAAACTCCTTTTTCTCCCTACTGCCTAGATCTGGTGGGTGGAAATTGCTGCTGTCTTCATTTAAGCAGGTTACCGTGATGGCAAGCACCATACCCATTCCTCGTTAGTATAGTGGTGAGTATCCCCGCCTGTCACACGGGAGACCGGGGTTCGATTCCCCGACGGGGAGGCAATTGTTTTCTTTGTGCACCAAAGAAAACTCAGGAAAAAGGAATCCAAAGTCTTAAGTCTCCAGAGTCTCCAGAGTCTCCATGGAAATAAAGATGGAATTTTAAAAAGAGATCTACAAAAAAAGAAGCCATTAAGTCGTTGCACAGAGAGAACCCACACTTATCCTACCTCAGTTTCCTGAAGGTTTAAGCTGAAAAACTCTGTAGATATCCCCAATCCATGGAGCGAATAGGCCGAAACCACATGCCGAAAGGAGCCCGCTGAGATTGGCCAGGGGAAACAAACGTCCGTACGGGAGATGCCCACGGACAGAGCCTTATTTAATGGATTCCTGACATTAGTTTGCAGCAGAGCATAACGTAGACGTTCAGCGACTGATTTTGTCACCTGGGACCCTTTTTCCCAAAGTCATGAGTTAGAAAACTAAGGAAAAGGGAGGTAAAATCCTAGAGGGAGCGTAAGGAACCTTAAAGGTAGAAAGAAACCAAAGTCTTAAGTCTCCAGAGACTCCATGGAAATAAAGATGGAAATTTAAAAAGAGATCTACAAAAAAAGAAGCCATTAAGTTGTTGCACCGAGAGAACCCACACTTATCCTACCTCAGTTTCCTTAAGGTTTAAGCTGAAAAACTCTGTAGATATCCCCAATCCATGGAGCGAATAGGCCGAAACCACATGCCGAAAGGAGCCCGCTGACATTGGCCAGGGGAAACAATCGTCCGTACGGGAGATGCCCACGGCCAGAGCCTTATCCAATGGATTCCTGACATTAGTTTGCAGCACAGCATATACCAGAGTCAATAACTTGTAAAGTAGATGGTCAGCGACTGATTTCGTCACCTGGGACCCGTTTGCCCAAAGTCATGAGTTAGTTGCAGCTGAAATGCGGACTGCAGCTTTCCCTCAATCACTGGCGCTACAACAAGGCCCCGTGTAGCCCATGTCTAAGGCCTATGGCTTTTAGATTGCAAACTCTTCCAGGTGCCGTGTTATTTCCTATACTTTCTGATTCCTTCTCTTGTGGAATAAAGTTTCGAATACAGTTCCCAGTTCACAGTCAGCCCTAGCACTCGTGATGTCGCCTCTGACAAGGACAGAGAAAGAGACACCCTTCCCTTTCTCCACACTGCTATCAGTACCTATTCTAAGGACTGGGACACATGTGAGATCCCCACTGGTGTCGGCCGGGGCAGCCGACATGCGCAACATGGCCGGTTAGCTCAGCTGGTTAGAGCGTGGTGCTAATAACGCCAAGGTCGCGGGTTCGATCCCCGTACGGGCCAGTCTGTCTCCTCTTTTTTGACAGTACCAGTCTCAAACTCCTTTTTCTCCCTACTGCCTAGATCTGGTGGGTGGAAATTGCTGCTGTCTTCATTTAAGCAGGTTACCGTGATGGCAAGCACCATACCCATTTCTCGTTAGAATAGTGGTGAGTATCCCCGCCTGTCACGCGGGAGACCGGAGTTCGATTCCCCGACGGGGAGGCAATTGTTTTCTTTGTGCACCAAAGAAAATTCAGGAAAAAGGAATCCAAAGTCTTAAGTCTCCAGAGTCTCCAGAGACTCCATGGAAATAAAGATGGAATTTTAAAAAGAGATGTACAAAAAAAGAAGCCATTAAGTCGTTGCACAGAGAGAACCCACACTTATCCTACCTCAGTTTCCTGAAGGTTTAAGCTGAAAAACTCTGTAGATATCCCCAATCCATGGAGCGAATAGGCCGAAACCACATGCCGAAAGGAGCCCGCTGAGATTGGCCAGGGGAAACAAACGTCCGTACGGGAGATGCCCACGGACATAGCCTTATTTAATGGATTCCTGACATTAGTTTGCAGCAGAGCATAACGTAGACGTTCAGCGACTGATTTTGTCACCTGGGACCCGTTTTCCCAAAGTCATGAGTTAGAAAACTAAGGAAAAAGGAGGTAAAATCCTAGAGAGAGCGTCAGGAACCTTAAAGGTAGAAAGAAACCAAAGTCTTAAGTCTCCAGAGACTCCATGGAAATAAAGATGGAAATTTAAAAAGAGATCTACAAAAAAAGAAGCCATTAAGTCGTTGCACCGAGAGAACCCACACTTATCCTACCTCAGTTTCCTTAAGGTTTAAGTACCTATAGGTACTGCTATCAGTACCTATTCTAAGGACTGGGACACATGTGAGATCCCCACTGGTGTCGGCCAGGCAGCCGACATGCGCAACATGGCCGGTTAGCTCAGCTGGTTAGAGCGTGGTGCTAATAACGCCAAGGTCGCTGGTTCGATCCCTGTACGGGCCAGTACCCATTCCTCGTTAGTATAGTGGTTAGTATCCCCGCCTGTCACGCGGGAGACCGGGGTTCGATTCCCTGAGGGGGAGGCAATTGTTTTCTTTGTGCACCAAAGAAAACTCAGGAAAAGGGAATCCAAAGTCTTAAGTCTCCAGAGTCTCCAGAGTCTCCATGGAAATAAAGATGGAATTTTAAAAAGAGATCTACAAAAAAAGAAGCCATTAAGTCGTTGCACCGAGAGAACCCACACTTATCCTACCTCAGTTTCCTGAAGGTTTAAGCTGAAAAACTCTGTAGATATCCCCAATCCATGGAGCGAATAGGCCGAAACCACATGCCGAAAGGAGCCCGCTGAGATTGGCCAGGGGAAACAAACGTCCGTACGGGAGATGCCCACGGACAGAGCCTTATTTAATGGATTCCTGACATTAGTTTGCAGCAGAGCATAACGTAGACGTTCAGCGACTGATTTTATCACCTGGGACCCGTTTTCCCAAAGTCATGAGTTAGAAAACTAAGGAAAAAGGAGGTAAAATCCTAGAGGGAGCGTAAGGAACCTTAAAGGTAGAAAGAAACCAAAGTCTTAAGTCTCCGGAGACTCCATGGAAATAAAGATGGAAATTTAAAAAGAGATCTAAAAAAAAAAGAAGCCATTAAGTCGTTGCACCGAGAGAATCCCCACTGGTGTCGGCCGGGGCAGCCAACATGCGTAACATCGCCGGTTAGCTCAGCTGGTTAGAGCGTGGTGCTAATAACGCCAAGGTCGCGGGTTCGATCCCCGTACGGGCCAGTCCGTCTCCTCTTTTTTGACCGTACCAGTCTCAAACTCCTTTTTCTCCCTACTGCCTAGATCTGGTGGGTGGAAATTGCTGCTGTCTTCATTTAAGCAGGTTACCGTGATGGCAAGCACCATACCCATTCCTCGTTAGTATAGTGGTGAGTATCCCCGCCTGTCACACGGGAGACCGGGGTTCGATTCCCCGACGGGGAGGCAATTGTTTTCTTTGTGCACCAAAGAAAACTCAGGAAAAAGGAATCCAAAGTCTTAAGTCTCCAGAGTCTCCAGAGTCTCCATGGAAATAAAGATGGAATTTTAAAAAGAGATCTACAAAAAAAGAAGCCATTAAGTCGTTGCACAGAGAGAACCCACACTTATCCTACCTCAGTTTCCTGAAGGTTTAAGCTGAAAAACTCTGTAGATATCCCCAATCCATGGAGCGAATAGGCCGAAACCACATGCCGAAAGGAGCCCGCTGAGATTGGCCAGGGGAAACAAACGTCCGTACGGGAGATGCCCACGGACAGAGCCTTATTTAATGGATTCCTGACATTAGTTTGCAGCAGAGCATAACGTAGACGTTCAGCGACTGATTTTGTCACCTGGGACCCTTTTTCCCAAAGTCATGAGTTAGAAAACTAAGGAAAAGGGAGGTAAAATCCTAGAGGGAGCGTAAGGAACCTTAAAGGTAGAAAGAAACCAAAGTCTTAAGTCTCCAGAGACTCCATGGAAATAAAGATGGAAATTTAAAAAGAGATCTACAAAAAAAGAAGCCATTAAGTTGTTGCACCGAGAGAACCCACACTTATCCTACCTCAGTTTCCTTAAGGTTTAAGCTGAAAAACTCTGTAGATATCCCCAATCCATGGAGCGAATAGGCCGAAACCACATGCCGAAAGGAGCCCGCTGAGATTGGCCAGGGGAAACAATCGTCCGTACGGGAGATGCCCACGGCCAGAGCCTTATCCAATGGATTCCTGACATTAGTTTGCAGCACAGCATATACCAGAGTCAATAACTTGTAAAGTAGATGGTCAGCGACTGATTTCGTCACCTGGGACCCGTTTGCCCAAAGTCATGAGTTAGTTGCAGCTGAAATGCGGACTGCAGCTTTCCCTCAATCACTGGCGCTACAACAAGGCCCCGTGTAGCCCATGTCTAAGGCCTATGGCTTTTAGATTGCAAACTCTTCCAGGTGCCGTGTTATTTCCTATACTTTCTGATTCCTTCTCTTGTGGAATAAAGTTTCGAATACAGTTCCCAGTTCACAGTCAGCCCTAGCACTCGTGATGTCGCCTCTGACAAGGACAGAGAAAGAGACACCCTTCCCTTTCTCCACACTGCTATCAGTACCTATTCTAAGGACTGGGACACATGTGAGATCCCCACTGGTGTCGGCCGGGGCAGCCGACATGCGCAACATGGCCGGTTAGCTCAGCTGGTTAGAGCGTGGTGCTAATAACGCCAAGGTCGCGGGTTCGATCCCCGTACGGGCCAGTCTGTCTCCTCTTTTTTGACAGTACCAGTCTCAAACTCCTTTTTCTCCCTACTGCCTAGATCTGGTGGGTGGAAATTGCTGCTGTCTTCATTTAAGCAGGTTACCGTGATGGCAAGCACCATACCCATTTCTCGTTAGAATAGTGGTGAGTATCCCCGCCTGTCACGCGGGAGACCGGAGTTCGATTCCCCGACGGGGAGGCAATTGTTTTCTTTGTGCACCAAAGAAAATTCAGGAAAAAGGAATCCAAAGTCTTAAGTCTCCAGAGTCTCCAGAGACTCCATGGAAATAAAGATGGAATTTTAAAAAGAGATGTACAAAAAAAGAAGCCATTAAGTCGTTGCACAGAGAGAACCCACACTTATCCTACCTCAGTTTCCTGAAGGTTTAAGCTGAAAAACTCTGTAGATATCCCCAATCCATGGAGCGAATAGGCCGAAACCACATGCCGAAAGGAGCCCGCTGAGATTGGCCAGGGGAAACAAACGTCCGTACGGGAGATGCCCACGGACATAGCCTTATTTAATGGATTCCTGACATTAGTTTGCAGCAGAGCATAACGTAGACGTTCAGCGACTGATTTTGTCACCTGGGACCCGTTTTCCCAAAGTCATGAGTTAGAAAACTAAGGAAAAAGGAGGTAAAATCCTAGAGAGAGCGTCAGGAACCTTAAAGGTAGAAAGAAACCAAAGTCTTAAGTCTCCAGAGACTCCATGGAAATAAAGATGGAAATTTAAAAAGAGATCTACAAAAAAAGAAGCCATTAAGTCGTTGCACCGAGAGAACCCACACTTATCCTACCTCAGTTTCCTTAAGGTTTAAGTACCTATAGGTACTGCTATCAGTACCTATTCTAAGGACTGGGACACATGTGAGATCCCCACTGGTGTCGGCCGGGGCAGCCGACAGGCGCAACATGGCCGGTTAGCTCAGCTGGTTAGAGCGTGGTGCTAATAACGCCAAGGTCGCTGGTTCGATCCCTGTACGGGCCAGTACCCATTCCTCGTTAGTATAGTGGTTAGTATCCCCGCCTGTCACACGGGAGACCGGGGTTCGATTCCCTGAGGGGGAGGCAATTGTTTTCTTTGTGCACCAAAGAAAACTCAGGAAAAGGGAATCCAAAGTCTTAAGTCTCCAGAGTCTCCAGAGTCTCCATGGAAATAAAGATGGAATTTTAAAAAGAGATCTACAAAAAAAGAAGCCATTAAGTCGTTGCACCGAGAGAACCCACACTTATCCTACCTCAGTTTCCTGAAGGTTTAAGCTGAAAAACTCTGTAGATATCCCCAATCCATGGAGCGAATAGGCCGAAACCACATGCCGAAAGGAGCCCGCTGAGATTGGCCAGGGGAAACAAACGTCCGTACGGGAGATGCCCACGGACAGAGCCTTATTTAATGGATTCCTGACATTAGTTTGCAGCAGAGCATAACGTAGACGTTCAGCGACTGATTTTATCACCTGGGACCCGTTTTCCCAAAGTCATGAGTTAGAAAACTAAGGAAAAAGGAGGTAAAATCCTAGAGGGAGCGTAAGGAACCTTAAAGGTAGAAAGAAACCAAAGTCTTAAGTCTCCAGAGACTCCATGGAAATAAAGATGGAAATTTAAAAAGAGATCTAAAAAAAAAGAAGCCATTAAGTCGTTGCACCGAGAGAACCCACACTTATCCTACCTCAGTTTCCTGAAGGTTTAAGCTGAAAAACTCTGTAGATATCCCCAATCCATGGAGCGAATAGGCCGAAACCACATGCCGAAAGGAGCCCGCTGAGATTGGCCAGGGGAAACAAACGTCCGCACGGGAGATGCCCACGGACAGAGCCTTATTTAATGGATTCCTGACATCAGTTTGCAGCAGAGCATAACCCACACTTATCCTACCTCAGTTTCCTTAAGGTTTAAGCTGAAAAACTCTGTAGATATCCCCAATCCATGGAGCGAATAGGCCGAAACCACATGCCGAAAGGAGCCCGCTGAGATTGGCCAGGGGAAACAAACGTCCGTACGGGAGATGCCCACGGCCAGAGCCTTATCCAATGGATTCCTGACATTAGTTTGCAGCACAGCATATACCAGAGTCAATAACTTGTAAAGTAGACGGTCAGCGACTGATTTCGTCACCTGGGACCCGTTTGCCCAAAGTCATGAGTTAGTTGCAGCTGAAATGCGGACTGCAGCTTTCCCTCAATCACTGGCGCTACAACAAGGCCCCGTGTAGCCCATGCCTAAGGCCTATGGCTTTTAGATTGCAAACTCTTCCAGGTGCCGTGTTATTTCCTATACTTTCTGATTCCTTCTCTTGTGGAATAAAGTTTCGAATACAGTTCCCAGTTCACAGTCAGCCCTAGCACTCGTGATGTCGCCTCTGACAAGGACAGAGAAAGAGACACCCTTCCCTTTCTCCACACTGCTATCAGTACCTATTCTAAGGACTGGGACAAATGTGAGATCCCCACTGGTGTCGGCCGGGGCAGCCGACATGCGCAACATGGTCGGTTAGCTCAGCTGGTTAGAGCGTGGTGCTAATAACGCCAAGGTCGCGGGTTCGATCCCCGTACGGGCCAGTCCGTCTCCTCTTTTTTGACCGTACCAGTCTCAAACTCCTTTTTCTCCCTACTGCCTAGATCTGGTGGGTGGAAATTGCTGCTGTCTTCATTTAAGCAGGTTACCGTGATGGCAAGCACCATACCCATTCCTCGTTAGTATAGTGGTGAGTATCCCCGCCTGTCACGCGGGAGACCGGGGTTCGATTCCCCGACGGGGAGGCAATTGTTTTCTTTGTGCACCAAAGAAAACTCAGGAAAAAGGAATCCAAAGTCTTAAGTCTCCAGAGTCTCCAGAGTCTCCATGGAAATAAAGATGGAATTTTAAAAAGAGATCTACAAAAAAAGAAGCCATTAAGTCGTTGCACAGAGAGAACCCACACTTATCCTACCTCAGTTTCCTGAAGGTTTAAGCTGAAAAACTCTGTAGATATCCCCAATCCATGGAGCGAATAGGCCGAAACCACATGCCGAAAGGAGCCCGCTGAGATTGGCCAGGGGAAACAAACATCCGTACGGGAGATGCCCACGGACAGAGCCTTATTTAATGGATTCCTGACATTAGTTTGCAGCAGAGCATAACGTAGACGTTCAGCGACTGATTTTGTCACCTGGGACCCTTTTTCCCAAAGTCATGAGTTAGAAAACTAAGGGAAAAGGAGGTAAAATCCTAGAGGGAGCGTAAGGAACCTTAAAGGTAGAAAGAAACCAAAGTCTTAAGTCTCCAGAGTCTCCATGGAAATAAAGATGGAATTTTAAAAAGAGATCTACAAAAAAAGAAGCCATTAAGTTGTTGCACAGAGAGAACCCACACTTATCCTACCTCAGTTTCCTGAAGGTTTAAGCTGAAAAACTCTGTAGATATCCCCAATCCATGGAGCGAATAGGCCGAAACCACATGCCGAAAGGAGCCCGCTGAGATTGGCCAGGGGAAACAAACGTCCGTACGGGAGATGCCCACGGACAGAGCCTTATTTAATGGATTCCTGACATTAGTTTGCAGCAGAGCATAACGTAGACGTTCAGCGACTGATTTTGTCACCTGGGACCCTTTTTCCCAAAGTCATGAGTTAGAAAACTAAGGAAAAAGGAGGTAAAATCCTAGAGGGAGCGTAAGGAACCTTAAAGGTAGAAAGAAACCAAAGTCTTAAGTCTCCAGAGACTCCATAGAAATAAAGATGGAAATTTAAAAAGAGATCTACAAAAAAAGAAGCCATTAAGTTGTTGCACCGAGAGAACCCACACTTATCCTACCTCAGTTTCCTTAAGGTTTAAGCTGACAAGGACAGAGAAAGAGACACCCTTCCCTTTCTCCACACTGCTATCAATACCTATTCTAAGGACTGGGACACATGTGAGATCCCCACTGGTGTCGGCCGGGGCAGCCGACATGCGCAACATGGCCGGTTAGCTCAGCTGGTTAGAGCGTGGTGCTAATAACGCCAAGGTCGCGGGTTCGATCCCCGTACGGGCCAGTCCGTCTCCTCTTTTTTGACCGTACCAGTCTCAAACTCCTTTTTCTCCCTACTGCCTAGATCTGGTGGGTGGAAATTGCTGCTGTCTTCATTTAAGCAGGTTACCGTGATGGCAAGCACCATACCCATTCCTCGTTAGTATAGTGGTGAGTATCCCCGCCTGTCTCGCGGGAGACCGGGGTTCGATTCCCCGACGGGGAGGCAATTGTTTTCTTTGTGCACCAAAGAAAACTCAGGAAAAAGGAATCCAAAGTCTTAAGTCTCCAGAGTCTCCAGAGTCTCCATGGAAATAAAGATGGAATTTTAAAAAGAGATCTACAAAAAAAGAAGCCATTAAGTCGTTGCACAGAGAGAACCCACACTTATCCTACCTCAGTTTCCTGAAGGTTTAAGCTGAAAAACTCTGTAGATATCCCCAATCCATGGAGCGAATAGGCCGAAACCACATGCCGAAAAGAGCCCGCTGAGATTGGCCAGGGGAAACAAACGTCCGTACGGGAGATGCCAACGGACAGAGCCTTATTTAATGGATTCCTGACATTAGTTTGCAGCAGAGCATAACGTAGACGTTCAGCGACTGATTTTGTCACCTGGGACCCTTTTTCCCAAAGTCATGAGTTAGAAAACTAAGGAAAAAGGAGGTAAAATCCTAGAGGGAGCGTAAGGAACCTTAAAGGTAGAAAGAAACCAAAGTCTTAAGTCTCCAGAGACTCCATGGAAATAAAGATGGAAATTTAAAAAGAGATCTACAAAAAAAGAAGCCATTAAGTTGTTGCACCGAGAGAACCCACACTTATCCTACCTCAGTTTCCTTAAGGTTTAAGCTGAAAAACTCTGTAGATATCCCCAATCCATGGAGCGAATAGGCCGAAACCACATGCCGAATGGAGCCCGCTGAGATTTGCCAGGGGAAACAAACGTCCGTATGGGAGATGCCCACGGCCAGAGCCTTATCCAATGGATTCCTGACATTAGTTTGCAGCACAGCATATACCAGAGTCAATAACTTGTAAAGTAGACGGTCAGCGACTGATTTCGTCACCTGGGACCCGTTTGCCCAAAGTCATGAGTTAGTTGCAGCTGAAATGCGGACTGCAGCTTTCCCTCAATCACTGGCGCTACAACAAGGCCCCGTGTAGCCCATGCCTAAGGCCTATGGCTTTTAGATTGCAAACTCTTCCAGGTGCCGTGTTATTTCCTATACTTTCTGATTCCTTCTCTTGTGGAATAAAGTTTCGAATACAGTTCCCAGTTCACAGTCAGCCCTAGCACTCGTGATGTCGCCTCTGACAAGGACAGAGAAAGAGACACCCTTCCCTTTCTCCACACTGCTATCAGTACCTATTCTAAGGACTGGGACACATGTGAGATCCCCACTGGTGTCGGCCGGGGCAGCCGACATGCGCAACATGGCCGGTTAGCTCAGCTGGTTAGAGCGTGGTGCTAATAACGCCAAGGTCGCGGGTTCGATCCCCTTCCGTGCCAGTTCGTCTCCTCTTTTTTGACCGTACCAGTCTCAAACTCCTTTTTCTCCCTACTGCCTAGATCTGGCGGGTGGAAATTGCTGCTGTCTTCATTTAAGCAGGTTACCGTGATGGCAAGCACCATACCCATTCCTCGTTAGTATAGTGGTGAGTATCCCCGCCTGTCACGCGGGAGACCGGGGTTCGATTCCCCGACGGGGAGGCAATTGTTTTCTTTGTGCACCAAAGAAAACTCAGGAAAAAGGAATCCAAAGTCTTAAGTCTCCAGAGTCTCCAGAGTCTCCATGGAAATAAAGATGGAATTTTAAAAAGAGATCTACAAAAAAAGAAGCCATTAAGTCGTTGCACAGAGAGAACCCACACTTATCCTACCTCAGTTTCCTGAAGGTTTAAGCTGAAAAACTCTGTAGATATCCCCAATCCATGGAGCGAATAGGCCGAAACCACATGCCGAAAGGAGCCCGCTGAGATTGGCCAGGGGAAACAAACGTCCGTACGGGAGATGCCCACGGACAGAGCCTTATTTAATGGATTCCTGACATTAGTTTGCAGCAGAGCATAACGTAGACGTTCAGCGACTGATTTT
This sequence comes from Hyla sarda, assembly GCF_029499605.1. Taxonomy (NCBI): domain Eukaryota; kingdom Metazoa; phylum Chordata; class Amphibia; order Anura; family Hylidae; genus Hyla; species Hyla sarda. The sequence continues at coordinate 415,015 of NW_026608713.1, forward strand.
GTCACCTGGGACCCTTTTTCCCAAAGTCATGAGTTAGAAAACTAAGGAAAAAGGAGGTAAAATCCTAGAGAGAGCGTCAGGAACCTTAAAGGTAGAAAGAAACCAAAGTCTTAAGTCTCCAAAGACTCCATGGAAATAAAGATGGAAATTTAAAAAGAGATCTACAAAAAAAGAAGCCATTAAGTCGTTGCACCGAGAGAACCCACACTTATCCTACCTCAGTTTCCTTAAGGTTTAAGCTGAAAAACTCTGTAGATATCCCCAATCCATGGAGCGAATAGGCCGAAACCACATGCCGAAAGGAGCCCGCTGAGATTGGCCAGGGGAAACAAACGTCCGTACGGGAGATGCCCACGGCCAGAGCCTTATCCAATGGATTCCTGACATTAGTTTGCAGCACAGCATATACCAGAGTCAATAACTTGTAAAGTAGACGGTCAGCGACTGATTTCGTCACCTGGGACCCGTTTGCCCAAAGTCATGAGTTAGTTGCAGCTGAAATGCGGACTGCAGCTTTCCCTCAATCACTGGCGCTACAACAAGGCCCCGTGTAGCCCATGCCTAAGGCCTATGGCTTTTAGATTGCAAACTCTTCCAGGTGCCGTGTTATTTCCTATACTTTCTGATTCCTTCTCTTGTGGAATAAAGTTTCGAATACAGTTCCCAGTTCACAGTCAGCCCTAGCACTCGTGATGTCGCCTCTGACAAGGACAGAGAAAGAGACACCCTTCCCTTTCTCCACACTGCTATCAGTACCTATTCTAAGGACTGGGACACATGTGAGATCCCCACTGGTGTCGGCCGGGGCAGCCGACATGCGCAACATGGCCGGTTAGCTCAGCTGGTTAGAGCGTGGTGCTAATAACGCCAAGGTCGCGGGTTCGATCCCCGTACGGGCCAGTCCGTCTCCTCTTTTTTGACCGTACCAGTCTCAAACTCCTTTTTCTCCCTACTGCCTAGATCTGGTGGGTGGAAATTGCTGCTGTCTTCATTTAAGCAGGTTACCGTGATGGCAAGCACCATACCCTTGTTAGTATAGTGGTGAGTATCCCCGCCTGTCACGCGGGAGACTGGGGTTCGATTCCCTGACGGGGAGGCAATTGTTTACTTTGTGCACCAAAGAAAACTCAGGAAAAAGGAATCCAAAGTGTTAAGTCTCCAGAGTCTCCAGAGTCTCCATGGAAATAAAGATGGAATTTTAAAAAGAGATCTACAAAAAAAGAAGCCATTAAGTCGTTGCACAGAGAGAACCCACACTTATCCTACCTCAGTTTCCTGAAGGCTTAAGCTGAAAAACTCTGTAGATATCCCCAATCCATGGAGCGAATAGGCCGAAACCACATGCCGAAAGGAGCCCGCTGAGATTGGCCAGGGGAAACAAACGTCCGTACGGGAGATGCCCACGGACAGAGCCTTATTTAATGGATTCCTGACATTAGTTTGCAGCAGAGCATAACGTAGACGTTCAGCGACTGATTTTGTCACCTGGGACCCGTTTTCCCAAAGTCATGAGTTAGAAAACTAAGGAAAAAGGAGGTAAAATCCTAGAGGGAGCGTAAGGAAAATTAAAGGTAGAAGGAATCCAAAGTCTTAAGTCTCCAGAGACTCCATGGAAATAAAGATGGAATTTTTTAAAAAGAGATCTACAAAAAAGAAAGCCATTAAGTCGTTGCACCGAGAGAACCCACACTTATCCTACCTCAGTTTCCTTAAGGTTTAAGCTGAAAAACTCTGTAGATATTCCCAATCCATGGAGCGAATAGGCCGAAACCACATGACGAAAGGAGCCCGCTGAGATTGGCCAGGGGAAACAAACGTCCGTACGGGAGATGCCAACGGACAGAGCCTTATTTAATGGATTCTTGACATTAGTTTGCAGCAGAGCATAACGTAGACGTTCAGCGACTGATTTTGTCACCTGGGACCCGTTTTCCCAAAGTCATGAGTTAGAAAACTAAGGAAAAAGGAGGTAAAATCCTAGAGGGAGCGTAAGGAACCTTAAAGGTAGAAAGAAACCAAAGTCTTAAGTCTCCAGAGACTCCATGGAAATAAAGATGGAAATTTAAAAAGAGATCTACAAAAAAAGAAGCCATTAAGTTGTTGCACCGAGAGAACCCACACTTATCCTACCTCAGTTTCCTTAAGGTTTAAGCTGAAAAACTCTGTAGATATCCCCAATCCATGGAGCGAATAGACCGAAACCACATGCCGAAAGGAGCCCGCTGAGATTGGCCAGGGGAAACAAACGTCCGTACGGGAGATGCCCACGGCCAGAGCCTTATCCAATGGATTCCTGACATTAGTTTGCAGCACAGCATATACCAGAGTCAATAACTTGTAAAGTAGACGGTCACCGACTGATTTCGTCACCTGCTGCGGACTGCAGCTTTCCCTCAATCACTGGCGCTACAACAAGGCCCCGTGTAGCCCATGCCTAAGGCCTATGGCTTTTAGATTGCAAACTCTTCCAGGTGCCGTGTTATTTCCTATACTTTCTGATTCCTTCTCTTGTGGAATAAAGTTTCGAATACAGTTCCCAGTTCACTGTCAGCCCTAGCACTTGTGATGTCGCCTCTGACAAGGACAGAGAAAGAGACACCCTTCCCTTTCTCCACACTGCTATCAGTACCTATTCTAAGGACTGGGACACATATCCCCAATCCATGGAGCGAATAGGCCGAAACCACATGCCGAAAGGAGCCCGCTGAGATTGGCCAGGGGAAACAAACGTCCGTACGGGAGATGCCCACGGCCAGAGCCTTATCCAATGGATTCCTGACATTAGTTTGCAGCACAGCATATACCAGAGTCAATAACTTGTAAAGTAGACGGTCAGCGACTGATTTCGTCACCTGGGACCCGTTTGCCCAAAGTCATGAGTTAGTTGCAGCTGAAATGCGGACTGCAGCTTTCCCTCAATCACTGGCGCTACAACAAGGCCCCGTGTAGCCCATGCCTAAGGCCTATGGCTTTTAGATTGCAAACTCTTCCAGGTGCCGTGTTATTTCCTATACTTTCTGATTCCTTCTCTTGTGGAATAAAGTTTCGAATACAGTTCCCAGTTCACAGTCAGCCCTAGCACTTGTGATGTCGCCTCTGACAAGGACAGAGAAAGAGACACCCTTCCCTTTCTCCACACTGCTATCAGTACCTATTCTAAGGACTGGGACACATGTGAGATCCCCACTGGTGTCGGCCGGGGCAGCCGACATGCGCAACATGGCCGGTTAGCTCAGCTGGTTAGAGCGTGGTGCTAATAACGCCAAGGTCGCGGGTTCGATCCCCGTACGGGCCAGTCCGTCTCCTCTTTTTTGACCGTACCAGTCTCAAACTCCTTTTTCTCCCTACTGCCTAGATCTGGTGGGTGGAAATTGCTGCTGTCTTCATTTAAGCAGGTTACCGTGATGGCAAGCACCATACCCATTCCTCGTTAGTATAGTGGTGAGTATCCCCGCCTGTAACGCGGGAGAACGGGGTTCGATTCCCCGACAGGGAGGCAATTGTTTTCTTTGTGCACCAAAGAAAACTCAGGAAAAATGAATCCAAAGTCTTAAGTCTCCAGAGTCTCCAGAGACTCCATGGAAATGAAGATGGAAATTTAAAAAGAGATCTACAAAAAAAGAAGCTATTAAGTCGTTGCAAAGAGAGAACCCACACTTATCCTACCTCAGTTTCCTGAAGGTTTAAGCTGAAAAACTCTGTAGATATCCCCAATCCATGGAGCGAATAGGCCGAAACCACATGCCGAAAGGAGCCCGCTGAGATTGGCCAGGGGAAACAAACGTCCGTACGGGAGATGCCCACGGACAGAGCCTTATTTAATGGATTCCTGACATTAGTTTGCAGCAGAGCATAACGTAGACGTTCAGCGACTGATTTTGTCACCTGGGACCCGTTTTCCCAAAGTCATGAGTTAGAAAACTAAGGAAAAAGGAGGTAAAATCCTAGAGGGAGCGTAAGGAACCTTAAAGGTAGAAAGAAACCAAAGTCTTAAGTCTCCAGAGACTCCATGGAAATAAAGATGGAAATTTAAAAAGAGATCTACAAAAAAAGAAGCCATTAAGTCGTTCCACCGAGAGAACCCACACTTATCCTACCTCAGTTTCCTTAAGGTTTAAGCTGAAAAACTCTGTAGATATCCCCAATCCATGGAGCGAATAGGCCGAAACCACATGCCGAAAGGAGCCCGCTGAGATTGGCCAGGGGAAACAAACGTCCGTACGGGAGATGCCCACGGCCAGAGCCTTATCCAATGGATTCCTGACATTAGTTTGCAGCACAGCATATACCAGAGTCAATAACTTGTAAAGTAGACAGTCAGCGACTGATTTCGTGACCTGGGACCCGTTTGCCCAAAGTCATGAGTTAGTTGCAGCTGAAATGCGGACTGCAGCTTTCCCTCAATCACTGGCGCTACAACAAGGCCCCGTGTAGCCCATGCCTAAGGCCTATGGCTTTTAGATTGCAAACTCTTCCAGGTGCCGTGTTATTTCCTATACTTTCTGATTCCTTCTCTTGTGGAATAAAGTTTTGAATACAGTTCCCAGTTCACAGTCAGCCCTAGCACTCGTGATGTCGCCTCTGACAAGGACAGAGAAAGAGACACCCTTCCCTTTCTCCACACTGCTATCAGTACCTATTCTAAGGACTGGGACACATGTGAGATCCCCACTGGTGTCGGCCTGGGCGGCCGACATGCGCAACATGGCCAGTTAGCTCAGCTGGTTAGAGCGTGGTGCTAATAACGCCAAGGTCGCGGGTTCGATCACCGTACGGGCCAGTCCGTCTCCTCTTTTTTGACCGTACCAGTCTCAAACTCCTTTTTCTCCCTACTGCCTAGATCTGGTGGGTGGAAATTGCTGCTGTCTTCATTTAAGCAGATTACCGTGATGGCAAGCACCATACCCATTCCTCGTTAGTATAGTGGTGAGTATCCCCGCCTGTCACGCGGGAGACCGGGGTTCGCTTCCCCGACGGGGAGGCAATTGTTTTCTTTGTGCACCAAAGAAAACTCAGGAAAAAGGAATCCAAAGTCTTAAGTCTCCAGAGTCTCCAGAGTCTCCATGGAAATAAAGATGGAATTTTAAAAAGAGATCTACAAAAAAAGAAGCCATTAAGTCGTTGCACAGAGAGAACCCACACTTATCCTACCTCAGTTTCCTGAAGGTTTAAGCTGAAAAACTCTGTAAGATATCCCCAATCCATGGAGCGAATAGGCCGAAACCACATGCCGAAAGGAGCCCGCTGAGATTGGCCAGGGGAAACAAACGTCCGTACGGGAGATGCCCACGGACAGAGCCTTATTTAATGGATTCCTGACATTAGTTTGCAGCAGAGCATAACGTAGACGTTCAGCGACTGATTTTGTCACCTGGGACCCGTTTTCCCAAAGTCATGAGTTAGAAAACTAAGGAAAAAGGAGGTAAAATCCTAGAGGGAGCGTAAGGAACCTTAAAGGTAGAAAGAAACCAAAGTCTTAAGTCTCCAGAGACTCCATGGAAATAAAGATGGAAATTTAAAAAGAGATCTACAAAAAAAGAAGCCATTAAGTCGTTGCACCGAGAGAACCCACACTTATCCTACCTCAGTTTCCTTAAGGTTTAAGCTGAAAAACTCTGTAGATATCCCCAATCCATGGAGCGAATAGGCCGAAACCACATGCCGAAAGGAGCCCGCTGAGATTGGCCAGGGGAAACAAACGTCCGTACGGGAGATGCCCACGGCCAGAGCCTTATCCAATGGATTCCTGACATTAGTTTGCAGCACAGCATATACCAGAGTCAATAACTTGTAAAGTAGACGGTCAGCGACTGATTTCGTCACCTGGGACCCGTTTGCCCAAAGTCATGAGTTAGTTGCAGCTGAAATGCGGACTGCAGCTTTCCCTCAATCACTGGCGCTACAACAAGGCCCCGTGTAGCCCATGCCTAAGGCCTATGGCTTTTAGATTGCAAACTCTTCCAGGTGCCGTGTTATTTCCTATACTTTCTGATTCCTTCTCTTGTGGAATAAAGTTTCGAATACAGTTCCCAGTTCACAGTCAGCCCTAGCACTCGTGATGTCGCCTCTGACAAGGACAGAGAAAGAGACACCCTTCCCTTTCTCCACACTGCTATCAGTACCTATTCTAAGGACTGGGACACATGTGAGATCCCCACTGGTGTCGGCCGGGGCAGCCGACATGCGCAACATGGCCAGTTAGCTCAGCTGGTTAGAGCGTGATGCTAATAACGCCAAGGTCGTGGGTTCGATCCCCGTACGGGCCAGTCCGTCTCCTCTTTTTTGACCGTACCAGTCTCAAACTCCTTTTTCTCCCTACTGCCTAGATCTGGTGGGTGGAAATTGCTGCTGTCTTCATTTAAGCAGGTTACCGTGATGGCAAGCACCATACCCATTCCTCGTTAGTATAGTGGTGAGTATCCCCGCCTGTCACGCGGGAGACCGGGGTTCGATTCCCTGACGGGGAGGCAAATGTTTTCTTTGTGCACCAAAGAAAACTCAGGAAAAAGGAATCCAAAGTCTTAAGTCTCCAGAGTCTCCAGAGACTCCATGGAAATAAAGATGGAATTTTAAAAAGAGATCTACAAAAAAAGAAGCCATTAAGTCGTTGCACAGAGAGAACCCACACTTATCCTACCTCAGTTTCCTGAAGGTTTAAGCTGAAAAACTCTGTAGATATCCCCAATCCATGGAGCGAATAGGCCGAATCCACATGCCGAAAGGAGCCCGCTGAGATTGGCCAGGGGAAACAAACGTCCGTACGGGAGATGCCCACGGCCAGAGCCTTATCCAATGGATTCCTGACATTAGTTTGCAGCACAGCATATACCAGAGTCAATAACTTGTAAAGTAGACAGTCAGCGACTGATTTCGTGACCTGGGACCCGTTTGCCCAAAGTCATGAGTTAGTTGCAGCTGAAATGCGGACTGCAGCTTTCCCTCAATCACTGGCGCTACAACAAGGCCCCGTGTAGCCCATGCCTAAGGCCTATGGCTTTTAGATTGCAAACTCTTCCAGGTGCCGTGTTATTTCCTATACTTTCTGATTCCTTCTCTTGTGGAATAAAGTTTTGAATACAGTTCCCAGTTCACAGTCAGCCCTAGCACTCGTGATGTCGCCTCTGACAAGGACAGAGAAAGAGACACCCTTCCCTTTCTCCACACTGCTATCAGTACCTATTCTAAGGACTGGGACACATGTGAGATCCCCACTGGTGTCGGCCTGGGCGGCCGACATGCGCAACATGGCCAGTTAGCTCAGCTGGTTAGAGCGTGGTGCTAATAACGCCAAGGTCGCGGGTTCGATCACCGTACGGGCCAGTCCGTCTCCTCTTTTTTGACCGTACCAGTCTCAAACTCCTTTTTCTCCCTACTGCCTAGATCTGGTGGGTGGAAATTGCTGCTGTCTTCATTTAAGCAGATTACCGTGATGGCAAGCACCATACCCATTCCTCGTTAGTATAGTGGTGAGTATCCCCGCCTGTCACGCGGGAGACCGGGGTTCGCTTCCCCGACGGGGAGGCAATTGTTTTCTTTGTGCACCAAAGAAAACTCAGGAAAAAGGAATCCAAAGTCTTAAGTCTCCAGAGTCTCCAGAGTCTCCATGGAAATAAAGATGGAATTTTAAAAAGAGATCTACAAAAAAAGAAGCCATTAAGTCGTTGCACAGAGAGAACCCACACTTATCCTACCTCAGTTTCCTGAAGGTTTAAGCTGAAAAACTCTGTAAGATATCCCCAATCCATGGAGCGAATAGGCCGAAACCACATGCCGAAAGGAGCCCGCTGAGATTGGCCAGGGGAAACAAACGTCCGTACGGGAGATGCCCATGGACAGAGCCTTATTTAATGGATTCCTGACATTAGTTTGCAGCAGAGCATAACGTAGACGTTCAGCGACTGATTTTGTCACCTGGGACCCTTTTTCCCAAAGTCATGAGTTAGAAAACTAAGGAAAAAGGAGGTAAAATCCTAGAGGGAGCGTAAGGAACCTTAAAGGTAGAAAGAAACCAAAGTCTTAAGTCTCCAGAGACTCCATGGAAATAAAGATGGAAATTTAAAAAGAGATCTACAAAAAAAGAAGCCATTAAGTTGTTGCACCGAGAGAACCCACACTTATCCTACCTCAGTTTCCTTAAGGTTTAAGCTGAAAAACTCTGTAGATATCCCCAATCCATGGAGCGAATAGGCCGAAACCACATGCCGAAAGGAGCCCGCTGAGATTGGCCAGGGGAAACAAACGTCCGTACGGGAGATGCCCACGGCCAGAGCCTTATCCAATGGATTCCTGACATTAGTTTGCAGCACAGCATATACCAGAGTCAATAACTTGTAAAGTAGACGGTCAGCGACTGATTTCGTCACCTGGGACCCGTTTGCCCAAAGTCATGAGTTAGATGCAGCTGAAATGCGGACTGCAGCTTTCCCTCAATCACTGGCGCTACAACAAGGCCCCGTGTAGCCCATGCCTAAGGCCTATGGCTTTTAGATTGCAAACTCTTCCAGGTGCCGTGTTATTTCCTATACTTTCTGATTCCTTCTCTTGTGGAATAAAGTTTCGAATACAGTTCCCAGTTCACAGTCAGCCCTAGCACTCGTGATGTCGCCTCTGACAAGGACAGAGAAAGAGACACCCTTCCCTTTCTCCACACTGCTATCAGTACCTATTCTAAGGACTGGGACACATGTGAGATCCCCACTGGTGTCGGCCGGGGTAGCTGACATGCGCAACATGGCCGGTTAGCTCAGCTGGTTAGAGCGTGGTGCTAATAACGCCAAGGTCGCAGGTTCGATCCCCGTATGGGCCAGTCTGTCTCCTCTTTTTTGACCGTACCAGTCTCAAACTCCTTTTTCTCCCTACTGCCTAGATCTGGTGGGTGGAAATTGCTGCTGTCTTCATTTAAGCAGGTTACCGTGATGGCAAGCACCATACCCATTCCTCGTTAGTATAGTGGTGAGTATCCCCGCCTGTCACGCGGGAGGCAATTGTTTTCTTTGTGCACCAAAGAAAACTCAGGAAAAAGGAATCCAAAGTCTTAAGTCTCCAGAGTCTCCAGAGTCTCCATGGAAATAAAGATGGAATTTTAAAAAGAGATCTACAAAAAAAGAAGCCTTTAAGTCGTTGCACAGAGAGAACCCACACTTATCCTACCTCAGTTTCCTGAAGGTTTAAGCTGAAAAACTCTGTAGATATCCCCAATTCATGGAGCGAATAGGCCGAAACCACATGCCGAAAGGAGCCCGCTGAGATTGGCCAGGGGAAACAAACGTCCGTACGGGAGATGCCCACGGACAGAGCCTTATTTAATGGATTCCTGACATTAGTTTGCAGCAGAGCATAACGTAGACGTTCAGCGACTGATTTTGTCACCTGGGACCCTTTTTCCCAAAGTCATGAGTTAGAAAACTAAGGAAAAAGGAGGTAAAATCCTAGAGGGAGCGTAAGGAACCTTAAAGGTAGAAAGAAACCAAAGTCTTAAGTCTCCAGAGACTCCATGGAAATAAAGATGGAAATTTAAAAAGAGATCTACAAAAAAAGAAGCCATTAAGTTGTTGCACCGAGAGAACCCACACTTATCCTACCTCAGTTTCCTAAGGTTTAAGCTGAAAAACTTTGTAGATATCCCCAATCCATAGAGCGAATAGGCCGAGACCACATGCCGAAAGGAGCCCGCTGAGATTGGCCAGGGGAAACAAACGTCCGTACGGGAGATGCCCACGGACAGAGCCTTATTTAATGGATTCCTGACATTAGTTTGCAGCACAGCATATACCAGAGTCAATAACTTGTAAAGTAGACGGTCAGCGACTGATTTCGTCACCTGGGACCCGTTTGCCCAAAGTCATGAGTTAGTTGCAGCTGAAATGCGGACTGCAGCTTTCCCTCAATCACTGGCGCTACAACAAGGCCCCGTGTAGCCCATGCCTAAGGCCTATGGCTTTTAGATTGCAAACTCTTCCAGGTGCCGTGTTATTTCCTATACTTTCTGATTCCTTCTCTTGTGGAATATAGTTTCGAATACAGTTCCCAGTTCACAGTCAGCCCTAGCACTCGTGATGTCGCCTCTGACAAGGACAGAGAAAGAGACACCCTTCCCTTTCTCCACACTGCTATCAGTACCTATTCTAAGGACTGGGACACATGTGAGATCCCCACTGGTGTCGGCCGGGGCAGCCGACATTCGCAACATGGCCGGTTAGCTCAGCTGGTTAGAGCGTGGTGCTAATAACGCCAAGGTCGCGGGTTCGATCCCCGTACGGGCCAGTCCGTCTCCTCCTTTTTGACCGTACCAGTCTCAAACTCCTTTTTCTCCCTACTGCCTAGATCTGGTGGGTGGAAATTGCTGCTGTCTTCATTTAAGCAGGTTACCGTGATGGCAAGCACTATACCCATTCCTCGTTAGTATAGTGGTGAGTATCCCCTCCTGTCACGCGGGAGACCGGGGTTCGATTCCCTGAGGGGGAGGCAATTGTTTTCTTTGTGCACCAAAGAAAACTCAGGAAAAGGGAATCCAAAGTCTTAAGTCTCCAGAGTCTCCAGAGTCTCCATGGAAATAAAGATGGAATTTTAAAAAGAGATCTACAAAAAAAGAAGCCATTAAGTCGTTGCACAGAGAGAACCCACACTTATCCTACCTCAGTTTCCTGAAGGTTTAAGCTGAAAAACTCTGTAGATATCCCCAATCCATGGAGCGAATAGGCCGAAACCACATGCCGAAAGGAGCCCGCTGAGATTGGCCAGGGGAAACAAACGTCCGTACGGGAGATGCCCACGGACAGAGCCTTATTTAATGGATTCCTGACATTAGTTTGCAGCAGAGCATAACGTAGACGTTCAGCGACTGATTTTGTCACCTGGGACCCGTTTTCCCAAAGTCATGAGTTAGAAAACTAAGGAAAAAGGAGGTAAAATCCTAGAGGGAGCGTAAGGAACCTTAAAGGTAGAAAGAAACCAAAGTCTTAAGTCTCCAGAGACTCCATGGAAATAAAGATGGAAATGTAAAAAGAGATCTAAAAAAAAAAGAAGCCATTAAGTCGTTGCACCGAGAGAACCCACACTTATCCTACCACAGTTTCCTGAAGGTTTAAGCTGAAAAACTCTGTAGATATCCCCAATCCATGGAGCGAATAGGCCGAAACCACATGCCGAAAGGAGCCCGCTGAGATTGGCCAGGGGAAACAAACGTCCGCACGGGAGATGCCCACGGACAGAGCCTTATTTAATGGATTCCTGACATTAGTTTGCAGCAGAGCATAACGTAGACGTTCAGCGACTGATTTTGTCACCTGGTACCCGTTTTCCCAAAGTCATGAGTTAGAAAACTAAGGAAAAAGGAGGTAAAATCCTAGAGGGAGCGTAAGGAACCTTAAAGGTAGAAAGAAACCAAAGTCTTAAGTCTCCAGAGACTCCATGGAAATAAAGATGGAAATTTAGAAAGAGATCTACAAAAAAAGAAGCCATTAAGTCGTTGCACCGAGAGAACCCACACTTATCCTACCTCAGTTTCCTTAAGGTTTAAGCTGAAAAACTCTGTAGATATCCCCAATCCATGGAGCGAATAGGCCGAAACCACATGCCGAAAGGAGCCCGCTGAGATTGGCCAGGGGAAACAAACGTCCGTACGGGAGATGTCCACGGACAGAGCCTTATTTAATGGATTCCTGACATTAGTTTGCAGCAGAGCATAACGTAGACGTTCAGCGACTGATTTTGTCACCTGGGACCCGTTTTCCCAAAGTCATGAGTTAGAAAACTAAGGAAAAAGGAGGTAAAATCCTAGAGAGAGCGTCAGGAACCTTAAAGGTAGAAAGAAACCAAAGTCTTAAGTCTCCAGAGACTCCATGGAAATAAAGATGGAAATTTAAAAAGAGATCTACAAAAAAAGAAGCCATTAAGTCGTTGCACCGAGAGAACCCACACTTATCCTACGTCAGTTTCCTTAAGGTTTAAGTACCTATAGGTACTGCTATCAGTACCTATTCTAAGGACTGGGACACATGTGAGATCCCCACTGGTGTCGGCCGGGGCAGCCAACATGCGTAACATGGCCGGTTAGCTCAGCTGGTTAGAGCGTGGTGCTAATAACGCCAAGGTCGCGGGTTCGATCCCCGTACGGGCCAGTCCGTCTCCTCTTTTTTGACCGTACCAGTCTCAAACTCCTTTTTCTCCCTACTGCCTAGATCTGGTGGGTGGAAATTGCTGCTGTCTTCATTTAAGCAGGTTACCGTGATGGCAAGCACCATACCCATTCCTCGTTAGTATAGTGGTGAGTATCCCCGCCTGTCACACGGGAGACCGGGGTTCGATTCCCCGACGGGGAGGCAATCGTTTTCTTTGTGCACCAAAGAAAACTCAGGAAAAAGGAATCCAAAGTCTTAAGTCTCCAGAGTCTCCAGAGTCTCCATGGAAATAAAGATGGAATTTTAAAAAGAGATCTACAAAAAAAGAAGCCATTAAGTCGTTGCACAGAGAGAACCCACACTTATCCTACCTCAGTTTCCTGAAGGTTTAAGCTGAAAAACTCTGTAGATATCCCCAATCCATGGAGCGAATAGGCCGAAACCACATGCCGAAAGGAGCCCGCTGAGATTGGCCAGGGGAAACAAACGTCCGTACGGGAGATGCCCACGGACAGAGCCTTATTTAATGGATTCCTGACATTAGTTTGCAGCAGAGCATAACGTAGACGTTCAGCGACTGATTTTGTCACCTGGGACCCTTTTTCCCAAAGTCATGAGTTAGAAAACTAAGGAAAAGGGAGGTAAAATCCTAGAGGGAGCGTAAGGAACCTTAAAGGTAGAAAGAAACCAAAGTCTTAAGTCTCCAGAGACTCCATGGAAATAAAGGTGGAAATTTAAAAAGAGATCTACAAAAAAAGAAGCCATTAAGTTGTTGCACCGAGAGAACCCACACTTATCCTACCTCAGTTTCCTTAAGGTTTAAGCTGAAAAACTCTGTAGATATCCCCAATCCATGGAGCGAATAGGCCGAAACCACATGCCGAAAGGAGCCCGCTGAGATTGGCCAGGGGAAACAATCGTCCGTACGGGAGATGCCCACGGCCAGAGCCTTATCCAATGGATTCCTGACATTAGTTTGCAGCACAGCATATACCAGAGTCAATAACTTGTAAAGTAGATGGTCAGCGACTGATTTCGTCACCTGGGACCCGTTTGCCCAAAGTCATGAGTTAGTTGCAGCTGAAATGCGGACTGCAGCTTTCCCTCAATCACTGGCGCTACAACAAGGCCCCGTGTAGCCCATGTCTAAGGCCTATGGCTTTTAGATTGCAAACTCTTCCAGGTGCCGTGTTATTTCCTATACTTTCTGATTCCTTCTCTTGTGGAATAAAGTTTCGAATACAGTTCCCAGTTCACAGTCAGCCCTAGCACTCGTGATGTCGCCTCTGACAAGGACAGAGAAAGAGACACCCTTCCCTTTCTCCACACTGCTATCAGTACCTATTCTAAGGACTGGGACACATGTGAGATCCCCACTGGTGTCGGCCGGGGCAGCCGACATGCGCAACATGGCCGGTTAGCTCAGCTGGTTAGAGCGTGGTGCTAATAACGCCAAGGTCGCGGGTTCGATCCCCGTACGGGCCAGTCTGTCTCCTCTTTTTTGACAGTACCAGTCTCAAACTCCTTTTTCTCCCTACTGCCTAGATCTGGTGGGTGGAAATTGCTGCTGTCTTCATTTAAGCAGGTTACCGTGATGGCAAGCACCATACCCATTTCTCGTTAGAATAGTGGTGAGTATCCCCGCCTGTCACGCGGGAGACCGGAGTTCGATTCCCCGACGGGGAGGCAATTGTTTTCTTTGTGCACCAAAGAAAATTCAGGAAAAAGGAATCCAAAGTCTTAAGTCTCCAGAGTCTCCAGAGACTCCATGGAAATAAAGATGGAATTTTAAAAAGAGATGTACAAAAAAAGAAGCCATTAAGTCGTTGCACAGAGAGAACCCACACTTATCCTACCTCAGTTTCCTGAAGGTTTAAGCTGAAAAACTCTGTAGATATCCCCAATCCATGGAGCGAATAGGCCGAAACCACATGCCGAAAGGAGCCCGCTGAGATTGGCCAGGGGAAACAAACGTCCGTACGGGAGATGCCCACGGACATAGCCTTATTTAATGGATTCCTGACATTAGTTTGCAGCAGAGCATAACGTAGACGTTCAGCGACTGATTTTGTCACCTGGGACCCGTTTTCCCAAAGTCATGAGTTAGAAAACTAAGGAAAAAGGAGGTAAAATCCTAGAGAGAGCGTCAGGAACCTTAAAGGTAGAAAGAAACCAAAGTCTTAAGTCTCCAGAGACTCCATGGAAATAAAGATGGAAATTTAAAAAGAGATCTACAAAAAAAGAAGCCATTAAGTCGTTGCACCGAGAGAACCCACACTTATCCTACCTCAGTTTCCTTAAGGTTTAAGTACCTATAGGTACTGCTATCAGTACCTATTCTAAGGACTGGGACACATGTGAGATCCCCACTGGTGTCGGCCGGGGCAGCCGACATGCGCAACATGGCCGGTTAGCTCAGCTGGTTAGAGCGTGGTGCTAATAACGCCAAGGTCGCTGGTTCGATCCCCGTACGGGCCAGTACCCATTCCTCGTTAGTATAGTGGTTAGTATCCCCGCCTGTCACGCGGGAGACCGGGGTTCGATTCCCTGAGGGGGAGGCAATTGTTTTCTTTGTGCACCAAAGAAAACTCAGGAAAAAGGAATCCAAAGTCTTAAGTCTCCAGAGTCTCCAGAGTCTCCATGGAAATAAAGATGGAATTTTAAAAAGAGATCTACAAAAAAAGAAGCCATTAAGTCGTTGCACCGAGAGAACCCACACTTATCCTACCTCAGTTTCCTGAAGGTTTAAGCTGAAAAACTCTGTAGATATCCCCAATCCATGGAGCGAATAGGCCGAAACCACATGCCGAAAGGAGCCCGCTGAGATTGGCCAGGGGAAACAAACGTCCGTACGGGAGATGCCCACGGACAGAGCCTTATTTAATGGATTCCTGACATTAGTTTGCAGCAGAGCATAACGTAGACGTTCAGCGACTGATTTTATCACCTGGGACCCGTTTTCCCAAAGTCATGAGTTAGAAAACTAAGGAAAAAGGAGGTAAAATCCTAGAGGGAGCGTAAGGAACCTTAAAGGTAGAAAGAAACCAAAGTCTTAAGTCTCCAGAGACTCCATGGAAATAAAGATGGAAATTTAAAAAGAGATCTAAAAAAAAAAGAAGCCATTAAGTCGTTGCACCGAGAGAACCCACACTTATCCTACCTCAGTTTCCTGAAGGTTTAAGCTGAAAAACTCTGTAGATATCCCCAATCCATGGAGCGAATAGGCCGAAACCACATGCCGAAAGGAGCCCGCTGAGATTGGCCAGGGGAAACAAACGTCCGCACGGGAGATGCCCACGGACAGAGCCTTATTTAATGGATTCCTGACATCAGTTTGCAGCAGAGCATAACCCACACTTATCCTACCTCAGTTTCCTTAAGGTTTAAGCTGAAAAACTCTGTAGATATCCCCAATCCATGGAGCGAATAGGCCGAAACCACATGCCGAAAGGAGCCCACTGAGATTGGCCAGGGGAAACAAACGTCCGTACGGGAGATGCCCACGGCCAGAGCCTTATCCAATGGATTCCTGACATTAGTTTGCAGCACAGCATATACCAGAGTCAATAACTTGTAAAGTAGACGGTCAGCGACTGATTTCGTCACCTGGGACCCGTTTGCCCAAAGTCATGAGTTAGTTGCAGCTGAAATGCGGACTGCAGCTTTCCCTCAATCACTGGCGCTACAACAAGGCCCCGTGTAGCCCATGCCTAAGGCCTATGGCTTTTAGATTGCAAACTCTTCCAGGTGCCGTGTTATTTCCTATACTTTCTGATTCCTTCTCTTGTGGAATAAAGTTTCGAATACAGTTCCCAGTTCACAGTCAGCCCTAGCACTCGTGATGTCGCCTCTGACAAGGACAGAGAAAGAGACACCCTTCCCTTTCTCCACACTGCTATCAGTACCTATTCTAAGGACTGGGACAAATGTGAGATCCCCACTGGTGTCGGCCAGGGCAGCCGACATGCGCAACATGGTCGGTTAGCTCAGCTGGTTAGAGCGTGGTGCTAATAACGCCAAGGTCGCGGGTTCGATCCCCGTACGGGCCAGTCCGTCTCCTCTTTTTTGACCGTACCAGTCTCAAACTCCTTTTTCTCCCTACTGCCTAGATCTGGTGGGTGGAAATTGCTGCTGTCTTCATTTAAGCAGGTTACCGTGATGGCAAGCACCATACCCATTCCTCGTTAGTATAGTGGTGAGTATCCCCGCCTGTCACGCGGGAGACCGGGGTTCGATTCCCCGACGGGGAGGCAATTGTTTTCTTTGTGCACCAAAGAAAACTCAGGAAAAAGGAATCCAAAGTCTTAAGTCTCCAGAGTCTCCAGAGTCTCCATGGAAATAAAGATGGAATTTTAAAAAGAGATCTACAAAAAAAGAAGCCATTAAGTCGTTGCACAGAGAGAACCCACACTTATCCTACCTCAGTTTCCTGAAGGTTTAAGCTGAAAAACTCTGTAGATATCCCCAATCCATGGAGCGAATAGGCCGAAACCACATGCCGAAAGGAGCCCGCTGAGATTGGCCAGGGGAAACAAACGTCCGTACGGGAGATGCCCACGGACAGAGCCTTATTTAATGGATTCCTGACATTAGTTTGCAGCAGAGCATAACGTAGACGTTCAGCGACTGATTTTGTCACCTGGGACCCTTTTTCCCAAAGTCATGAGTTAGAAAACTAAGGAAAAAGGAGGTAAAATCCTAGAGGGAGCGTAAGGAACCTTAAAGGTAGAAAGAAACCAAAGTCTTAAGTCTCCAGAGTCTCCATGGAAATAAAGATGGAATTTTAAAAAGAGATCTACAAAAAAAGAAGCCATTAAGTTGTTGCACAGAGAGAACCCACACTTATCCTACCTCCGTTTCCTGAAGGTTTAAGCTGAAAAACTCTGTAGATATCCCCAATCCATGGAGCGAATAGGCCGAAACCACATGCCGAAAGGAGCCCGCTGAGATTGGCCAGGGGAAACAAACGTCCGTACGGGAGATGCCCACGGACAGAGCCTTATTTAATGGATTCCTGACATTAGTTTGCAGCAGAGCATAACGTAGACGTTCAGCGACTGATTTTGTCACCTGGGACCCTTTTTCCCAAAGTCATGAGTTAGAAAACTAAGGAAAAAGGAGGTAAAATCCTAGAGGGAGCGTAAGGAACCTTAAAGGTAGAAAGAAACCAAAGTCTTAAGTCTCCAGAGACTCCATAGAAATAAAGATGGAAATTTAAAAAGAGATCTACAAAAAAAGAAGCCATTAAGTCGTTGCACCGAGAGAACCCACACTTATCCTACCTCAGTTTCCTTAAGGTTTAAGCTGAAAAACTCTGTAGATATCCCCAATCCATGGAGCGAATAGGCCGAAACCACATGCCGAAAGGAGCCCACTGAGATTGGCCAGGGGAAACAAACGTCCGTACGGGAGATGCCCACGGCCAGAGCCTTATCCAATGGATTCCTGACATTAGTTTGCAGCACAGCATATACCAGAGTCAATAACTTGTAAAGTAGACGGTCAGCGACTGATTTCGTCACCTGGGACCCGTTTGCCCAAAGTCATGAGTTAGTTGCAGCTGAAATGCGGACTGCAGCTTTCCCTCAATCACTGGCGCTACAACAAGGCCCCGTGTAGCCCATGCCTAAGGCCTATGGCTTTTAGATTGCAAACTCTTCCAGGTGCCGTGTTATTTCCTATACTTTCTGATTCCTTCTCTTGTGGAATAAAGTTTTGAATACAGTTCCCAGTTCACAGTCAGCCCTAGCACTCGTGATGTCGCCTCTGACAAGGACAGAGAAAGAGACACCCTTCCCTTTCTCCACACTGCTATCAATACCTATTCTAAGGACTGGGACACATGTGAGATCCCCACTGGTGTCGGCCGGGGCAGCCGACATGCGCAACATGGCCGGTTAGCTCAGCTGGTTAGAGCGTGGTGCTAATAACGCCAAGGTCGCGGGTTCGATCCCCGTACGGGCCAGTCCGTCTCCTCTTTTTTGACCGTACCAGTCTCAAACTCCTTTTTCTCCCTACTGCCTAGATCTGGTGGGTGGAAATTGCTGCTGTCTTCATTTAAGCAGGTTACCGTGATGGCAAGCACCATACCCATTCCTCGTTAGTATAGTGGTGAGTATCCCCGCCTGTCTCGCGGGAGACCGGGGTTCGATTCCCCGACGGGGAGGCAATTGTTTTCTTTGTGCACCAAAGAAAACTCAGGAAAAAGGAATCCAAAGTCTTAAGTCTCCAGAGTCTCCAGAGTCTCCATGGAAATAAAGATGGAATTTTAAAAAGAGATCTACAAAAAAAGAAGCCATTAAGTCGTTGCACAGAGAGAACCCACACTTATCCTACCTCAGTTTCCTGAAGGTTTAAGCTGAAAAACTCTGTAGATATCCCCAATCCATGGAGCGAATAGGCCGAAACCACATGCCGAAAAGAGCCCGCTGAGATTGGCCAGGGGAAACAAACGTCCGTACGGGAGATGCCAACGGACAGAGCCTTATTTAATGGATTCCTGACATTAGTTTGCAGCAGAGCATAACGTAGACGTTCAGCGACTGATTTTGTCACCTGGGACCCTTTTTCCCAAAGTCATGAGTTAGAAAACTAAGGAAAAAGGAGGTAAAATCCTAGAGGGAGCGTAAGGAACCTTAAAGGTAGAAAGAAACCAAAGTCTTAAGTCTCCAGAGACTCCATGGAAATAAAGATGGAAATTTAAAAAGAGATCTACAAAAAAAGAAGCCATTAAGTTGTTGCACCGAGAGAACCCACACTTATCCTACCTCAGTTTCCTTAAGGTTTAAGCTGAAAAACTCTGTAGATATCCCCAATCCATGGAGCGAATAGGCCGAAACCACATGCCGAATGGAGCCCGCTGAGATTTGCCAGGGGAAACAAACGTCCGTATGGGAGATGCCCACGGCCAGAGCCTTATCCAATGGATTCCTGACATTAGTTTGCAGCACAGCATATACCAGAGTCAATAACTTGTAAAGTAGACGGTCAGCGACTGATTTCGTCACCTGGGACCCGTTTGCCCAAAGTCATGAGTTAGTTGCAGCTGAAATGCGGACTGCAGCTTTCCCTCAATCACTGGCGCTACAACAAGGCCCCGTGTAGCCCATGCCTAAGGCCTATGGCTTTTAGATTGCAAACTCTTCCAGGTGCCGTGTTATTTCCTATACTTTCTGATTCCTTCTCTTGTGGAATAAAGTTTTGAATACAGTTCCCAGTTCACAGTCAGCCCTAGCACTCGTGATGTCGCCTCTGACAAGGACAGAGAAAGTGACACCCTTTCCTTTCTCCACACTGCTATCAGTACCTATTCTAAGGACTGGGACACATGTGAGATCCCCACTGGTGTCGGCCGGGGCAGCCGACATGCGCAACATGGCCGGTTAGCTCAGCTGGTTAGAGCGTGGTGCTAATAACGCCAAGGTCGCGGGTTCGATCCCCTTCCGTGCCAGTCCGTCTCCTGTTTTTTGACCGTACCAGTCTCAAACTCCTTTTTCTCCCTACTGCCTAGATCTGGCGGGTGGAAATTGCTGCTGTCTTCATTTAAGCAGGTTACCGTGATGGCAAGCACCATACCCATTCCTCGTTAGTATAGTGGTGAGTATCCCCGCCTGTCACGCGGGAGACCGGGGTTCGATTCCCCGACGGGGAGGCAATTGTTTTCTTTGTGCACCAAAGAAAACTCAGGAAAAAGGAATCCAAAGTCTTAAGTCTCCAGAGTCTCCAGAGTCTCCATGGAAATAAAGATGGAATTTTAAAAAGAGATCTACAAAAAAACAAGCCATTAAGTCGTTGCACAGAGAGAACCCACACTTATCCTACCTCAGTTTCCTGAAGGTTTAAGCTGAAAAACTCTGTAGATATCCCCAATCCATGGAGCGAAAAGGCCGAAACCACATGCCGAAAGGAGCCCGCTGAGATTGGCCAGGGGAAACAAACGTCCGTACGGGAGATGCCCACGGACAGAGCCTTATTTAATGGATTCCTGACATTAGTTTGCAGCAGAGCATAACGTAGACGTTCAGCGACTGATTTTGTCACCTGGGACCCGTTTTCCCAAAGTCATGAGTTAGAAAACTAAGGAAAAAGGAGGTAAAATCCTAGAGAGAGCGTCAGGAACCTTAAAGGTAGAAAGAAACCAAAGTCTTAAGTCTCCAGAGACTCCATGGAAATAAAGATGGAAATTTAAAAAGAGATCTACAAAAAAAGAAGCCATTAAGTCGTTGCACCGAGAGAACCCACACTTATCCTACCTCAGTTTCCTTAAGGTTTAAGCTGAAAAACTCTGTAGATATCCCCAATCCATGGAGCGAATAGGCCGAAACCACATGCCGAAAGGAGCCCGCTGAGATTGGCCAGGGGAAACAAACGTCCGTACGGGAGATGCCCACGGCCAGAGCCTTATCCAATGGATTCCTGACATTAGTTTGCAGCACAGCATATACCAGAGTCAATAACTTGTAAAGTAGACGGTCAGCGACTGATTTCGTCACCTGGGACCCGTTTGCCCAAAGTCATGAGTTAGTTGCAGCTGAAATGCGGACTGCAGCTTTCCCTCAATCACTGGCGCTACAACAAGGCCCCGTGTAGCCCATGCCTAAGGCCTATGGCTTTTAGATTGCAAACTCTTCCAGGTGCCGTGTTATTTCCTATACTTTCTGATTCCTTCTCTTGTGGAATAAAGTTTCGAATACAGTTCCCAGTTCACAGTCAGCCCTAGCACTCGTGATGTCGCCTCTGACAAGGACAGAGAAAGAGACACCCTTCCCTTTCTCCACACTGCTATCAGTACCTATTCTAAGGACTGGGACACATGTGAGATCCCCACTGGTGTCGGCCGGGGCAGCCGACATGCGCAACATGGCCGGTTAGCTCAGCTGGTTAGAGCGTGGTGCTAATAACGCCAAGGTCGCGGGTTCGATCCCCGTACGGGCCAGTCCGTCTCCTCTTTTTTGACCGTACCAGTCTCAAACTCCTTTTTCTCCCTACTGCCTAGATCTGGTGGGTGGAAATTGCTGCTGTCTTCATTTAAGCAGGTTACCGTGATGGCAAGCACCATACCCTTGTTAGTATAGTGGTGAGTATCCCCGCCTGTCACGCGGGAGACTGGGGTTCGATTCCCTGACGGGGAGGCAATTGTTTTCTTTGTGCACCAAAGAAAACTCAGGAAAAAGGAATCCAAAGTGTTAAGTCTCCAGAGTCTCCAGAGTCTCCATGGAAATAAAGATGGAATTTTAAAAAGAGATCTACAAAAAAAGAAGCCATTAAGTTGTTGCACAGAGAGAACCCACACTTATCCTACCTCAGTTTCCTGAAGGCTTAAGCTGAAAAACTCTGTAGATATCCCCAATCCATGGAGCGAATAGGCCGAAACCACATGCCGAAAGGAGCCCGCTGAGATTGGCCAGGGGAAACAAACGTCCGTACGGGAGATGCCCACGGACAGAGCCTTATTTAATGGATTCCTGACATTAGTTTGCAGCAGAGCATAACGTAGACGTTCAGCGACTGATTTTGTCACCTGGGACCCTTTTTCCCAAAGTCATGAGTTAGAAAACTAAGGAAAAAGGAGGTAAAATCCTAGAGGGAGCGTAAGGAACCTTAAAGGTAGAAAGAAACCAAAGTCTTAAGTCTCCAGAGACTCCATGGAAATAAAGATGGAAATTTAAAAAGAGATCTACAAAAAAAGAAGCTATTAAGTTGTTGCACCGAGAGAACCCACACTTATCCTACCTCAGTTTCCTTAAGGTTTAAGCTGAAAAACTCTGTAGATATCCCCAATCCATGGAGCGAATAGGCCGAAACCACATGCCGAAAGGAGCCCGCTGAGATTGGCCAGGGGAAACAAACGTCCGTACGGGAGATGCCCACGGCCAGAGCCTTATCCAATGGATTCCTGAAATTAGTTTGCAGCACAGCATATACCAGAGTCAATAACTTGTAAAGTAGACGGTCAGCGACTGATTTCGTCACCTGGGACCCGTTTGCCCAAAGTCATGAGTTAGTTGCAGCTGAAATGCGGACTGCAGCTTTCCCTCAATCACTGGCGCTACAACAAGGCCCCGTGTAGCCCATGCCTAAGGCCTATGGCTTTTAGATTGCAAACTCTTCCAGGTGCCGTGTTATTTCCTATACTTTCTGATTCCTTCTCTTGTGGAATAAAGTTTCGAATACAGTTCCCAGTTCACAGTCAGCCCTAGCACTCGTGATGTCGCCTCTGACAAGGACAGAGAAAGAGACACCCTTCCCTTTCTCCACACTGCTATCAGTACCTATTCTAAGGACTGGGACACATGTGAGATCCCCACTGGTGTCGGCCGGGGCAGTCGACATGCGCAACATGGCCGGTTAGCTCAGCTGGTTAGAGCGTGGTGCTAATAACGCCAAGGTCGCGGGTTCGATCCCCGTACGGGCCAGTCCGTCTCCTCTTTTTTGACCGTACCAGTCTCAAACTCCTTTTTCTCCCTACTGCCTAGATCTGGTGGGTGGAAATTGCTGCTGTCTTCATTTAAGCAGGTTACCGTGATGGCAAGCACCATACCCATTCCTCGTTAGTATAGTGGTGAGTATCCCCGCCTAGTCACGCGGGAGACCGGGGTTCGATTCCCCGACGGGGACGCAATTGTTTTCTTTGTGCACCAAAGAAAACTCAGTTAAAAGGAATCCAAAGTCTTAAGTCTCCAGAGTCTCCAGAGTCTCCATGGAAATAAAGATGGAATTTTAAAAAGAGATCTACAAAAAAAGAAGCCATTAAGTCGTTGCACAGAGAGAACCCACACTTATCCTACCTCAGTTTCCTGAAGGTTTAAGCTGAAAAACTCTGTAGATATCCCCAATCCATGGAGCGAATAGGCCGAAACCACATGCCGAAAGGAGCCCGCTGAGATTGGCCAGGGGAAACAAACGTCCGTACGGGAGATGCCCACGGACAGAGCCTTATTTAATGGATTCCTGACATTAGTTTGCAGCAGAGCATAACGTAGATGTTCAGCGACTGATTTTTTCACCTGGGACCCTTTTTCCCAAAGTCATGAGTTAGAAAACTAAGGAAAAAGGAGGTAAAATCCTAGAGGGAGCGTAAGGAACCTTAAAGGTAGAAAGAAACCAAAGTCTTAAGTCTCCAGAGACTCCATGGAAATAAAGATGGAAATTTAAAAAGAGATCTACAAAAAAAGAAGCCATTAAGTTGTTGCACCGAGAGAACCCACACTTATCCTACCTCAGTTTCCTTAAGGTTTAAGCTGAAAAACTCTGTAGATATCCCCAATCCATGGAGCGAATAGGCCGAAACCACATGCCGAAAGGAGCCCGCTGAGATTGGCCAGGGGAAACAAACGTCCGTACGGGAGATGCCCACGGACAGAGCCTTATTTAATGGATTCCTGACATTAGTTTGCAGCAGAGCATAACGTAGACGTTCAGCGACTGATTTTGTCACCTGGGACCCTTTTTCCCAAAGTCATGAGTTAGAAAACTAAGGAAAAAGGAGGTAAAATCCTAGAGGGAGCGTAAGGAACCTTAAAGGTAGAAAGAAACCAAAGTCTTAAGTCTCCAGAGTCTCCATGGAAATAAAGATGGAATTTTAAAAAGAGATCTACAAAAAAAGAAGCCATTAAGTTGTTGCACAGAGAGAACCCACACTTATTCTACCTCAGTTTCCTGAAGGTTTAAGCTGAAAAACTCTGTAGATATCCCCAATCCATGGAGCGAATAGGCCGAAACCACATGCCGAAAGGAGCCCGCTGAGATTGGCCAGGGGAAACAAACGTCCGTACGGGAGATGCCCACGGACAGAGCCTTATTTAATGGATTCCTGACATTAGTTTGCAGCAGAGCATAACGTAGACGTTCAGCGACTGATTTTGTCACCTGGGACCCTTTTTCCCAAAGTCATGAGTTAGAAAACTAAGGAAAAAGGAGGTAAAATCCTAGAGGGAGCGTAAGGAACCTTAAAGGTAGAAAGAAACCAAAGTCTTAAGTCTCCAGAGACTCCATGGAAATAAAGATGGAAATTTAAAAAGAGATCTACAAAAAAAGAAGCCATTAAGTTGTTGCACCGAGAGAACCCACACTTATCCTACCTCAGTTTCCTTAAGGTTTAAGCTGAAAAACTCTGTAGATATCCCCAATCCATGGAGCGAATAGGCCGAAACCACATGCCGAAAGGAGCCCGCTGAGATTGGCCAGGGGAAACAAACGTCCGTACGGGAGATGCCCACGGCCAGAGCCTTATCCAATGGATTCCTGACATTAGTTTGCAGCACAGCATATACCAGAGTCAATAACTTGTAAAGTAGACGGTCAGCGACTGATTTCGTCACCTGGGAACCGTTTGCCCAAAGTCATGAGTTAGTTGCAGCTGAAATGCGGACTGCAGCTTTCCCTCAATCACTGGCGCTACAACAAGGCCCCGTGTAGCCCATGCCTAAGGCCTATGGCTTTTAGATTGCAAACTCTTCCACGTGCCGTGTTATTTCCTATACTTTCTGATTCCTTCTCTTGTGGAATAAAGTTTCGAATACAGTTCCCAGTTCACAGTCAGCCCTAGCACTCGTGATGTCGCCTCTGACAAGGACAGAGAAAGAGACACCCTTCCCTTTCTCCACACTGCTATCAGTACCTATTCTAAGGACTGGGACACATGTGAGATCCCCACTGGTGTCGGCCGGGGCAGCCGACATGCGCAACATGGCCGGTTAGCTCAGCTGGTTAGAGCGTGGTGCTAATAACGCCAAGGTCGCGGGTTCGATCCCCGTACGGGCCAGTCCGTCTCCTCTTTTTTGACCGTACCAGTCTCAAACTCCTTTTTCTCCCTACTGCCTAGATCTGGTGGGTGGAAATTGCTGCTGTCTTCATTTAAGCAGGTTACCGTGATGGCAAGCACCATACCCATTCCTCGTTAGTATAGTGGTGAGTATCCCCGCCTGTCACGCGGGAGACCGGGGTTCGATTCCCCGACGGGGAGGCAATTGTTTTCTTTGTGCACCAAAGAAAACTCAGGAAAAAGGAATCCAAAGTCTTAAGTCTCCAGAGTCTCCAGAGTCTCCATGGAAATAAAGATGGAATTTTAAAAAGAGATCTACAAAAAAAGAAGCCATTAAGTCGTTGCACAGAGAGAACCCACACTTATCCTACCTCAGTTTCCTGAAGGTTTAAGCTGAAAAACTCTGTAGATATCCCCAATCCATGGAGCGAATAGGCCGAAACCACATGCCGAAAGGAGCCCGCTGAGATTGGCCAGGGGAAACAAACGTCCGTACGGGAGATGCCCACGGACATAGCCTTATTTAATGGATTCCTGACATTAGTTTGCAGCAGAGCATAACGTAGACGTTCAGCGACTGATTTTGTCACCTGGGACCCGTTTTCCCAAAGTCATGAGTTAGAAAACTAAGGAAAAAGGAGGTAAAATCCTAGAGAGAGCGTCAGGAACCTTAAAGGTAGAAAGAAACCAAAGTCTTAAGTCTCCAGAGACTCCATGGAAATAAAGATGGAAATTTAAAAAGAGATCTACAAAAAAAGAAGCCATTAAGTCGTTGCACCGAGAGAACCCACACTTATCCTACCTCAGTTTCCTTAAGGTTTAAGTACCTATAGGTACTGCTATCAGTACCTATTCTAAGGACTGGGACACATATGAGATCCCCACTGGTGTCGGCCGGGGCAGCCGACATGCGCAACATGGCCGGTTAGCTCAGCTGGTTAGAGCGTGGTGCTAATAACGCCAAGGTCGCTGGTTCGATCCCCGTACGGGCCAGTCCGTCTCCTCTTTTTTGACCGTACCAGTCTCAAACTCCTTTTTCTCCCTACTGCCTAGATCTGGTGGGTGGGTGGAAATTGCTGCTGTCTTCATTTAAGCAGGTTACCGTGATGGCAAGCACCATACCCATTCCTCGTTAGTATAGTGGTGAGTATCCCCGCCTGTCACGCGGGAGACCGGGGTTCGATTCCCCGACGGGGAGGCAATTGTTTTCTTTGTGCACCAAAGAAAACTCAGGAAAAAGGAATCCAAAGTCTTAAGTCTCCAGAGTCTCCAGAGTCTCCATGGAAATAAAGATGGAATTTTAAAAAGAGATCTACAAAAAAAGAAGCCATTAAGTCGTTGCACAGAGAGAACCCACACTTATCCTACCTCAGTTTCCTGAAGGTTTAAGCTGAAAAACTCTGTAGATATCCCCAATCCATGGAGCGAATAGGCCGAAACCACATGCCGAAAGGAGCCCGCTGAGATTGGCCAGGGGAAACAAACGTCCGTACGGGAGATGCCCACGGCCAGAGCCTTATCCAATGGATTCCTGACATTAGTTTGCAGCACAGCATATACCAGAGTCAATAACTTGTAAAGTAGACGGTCAGCGACTGATTTCGTCACCTGGGACCCGTTTGCCCAAAGTCATGAGTTAGTTGCAGCTGAAATGCGGACTGCAGCTTTCCCTCAATCACTGGCGCTACAACAAGGCCCCGTGTAGCCCATGCCTAAGGCCTATGGCTTTTAGATTGCAAACTCTTCCAGGTGCCGTGTTATTTCCTATACTTTCTGATTCCTTCTCTTGTGGAATAAAGTTTCGAATACAGTTCCCAGTTCACAGTCAGCCCTAGCACTCGTGATGTTGCCTCTGACAAGGACAGAGAAAGAGACACCCTTCCCTTTCTCCACACTGCTATCAGTACCTATTCTAAGGACTGGGACACATGTGAGATCCCCACTGGTGTCGGCTGGGGCAGCCGACATGCGCAACATGGCCGGTTAGCTCAGCTGGTTAGAGCGTGGTGCTAATAACGCCAAGGTTGCGGGTTCGATCCCCGTACGGGCCAGTCCGTCTCCTCTTTTTGACCGTACCAGTCACAAACTCCTTTTTCTCCCTACTGCCTAGATCTGGTGGGTGGACATTGCTGCTGTCTTCATTTAAGCAGGTTACCGTAATGGCAAGCACCATACCCATTCCTCGTTAGTATAGTGGTGAGTATCCCCGCCTGTCACGCGGGAGACCGGGGTTCGATTCCCCGACGGGGAGGCAATTGTTTTCTTTGTGCACCAAAGAAAACTCAGGAAAAAGGAATCCAAAGTCTTAAGTCTCCAGAGTCTCCAGAGTCTCCATGGAAATAAAGATGGAATTTTAAAAAGAGATCTACAAAAAAAGAAGCCATTAAGTCGTTGCACAGAGAGAACCCACACTTATCCTACCTCAGTTTCCTGAAGGTTTAAGCTGAAAAACTCTGTAGATATCCCCAATCCATGGAGCGAATAGGCCGAAACCACATGCCGAAAGAAGCCCGCTGAGATTGGCCAGGGGAAACAAACGTCCGTACGGGAGATGCCCACGGACAGAGCCTTATTTAATGGATTCCTGACATTAATTTGCAGCAGAGCATAACGTAGACGTTCAGCGACTGATTTTGTCACCTGGGACCCTTTTTCCCAAAGTCATGAGTTAGAAAACTAAGGAAAAAGGAGGTAAAATCCTAGAGGGAGCGTAAGAAACCTTAAAGGTAGAAAGAAACCAAAGTCTTAAGTCTCCAGAGACTCCATGGAAATAAAGATGGAAATTTAAAAAGAGATCTACAAAAAAAGAAGCCATTAAGTTGTTGCACCGAGAGAACCCACACTTATCCTACCTCAGTTTCCTTAAGGTTTAAGCTGAAAAACTCTGTAGATATCCCCAATCCATGGAGCGAATAGGCCGAAACCACATGCCGAAAGGAGCCCGCTGAGATTGGCCAGGGGAAACAAACGTCCGTACGGGAGATGCCCACGGCCAGAGCCTTATCCAATGGATTCCTGACATTAGTTTGCAGCACAGCATATACCAGAGTCAATAACTTGTAAAGTAGACGGTCAGCGACTGATTTCGTCACCTGGGACCCGTTTGCCCAAAGTCATGAGTTAGTTGCAGCTGAAATGCGGACTGCAGCTTTCCCTCAATCACTGGCGCTACAACAAGGCCCCGTGTAGCCCATGCCTAAGGCCTATGGCTTTTAGATTGCAAACTCTTCCAGGTGCCGTGTTATTTCCTATACTTTCTGATTCCTTCTCTTGTGGAATAAAGTTTCGAATACAGTTCCCAGTTCACAGTCAGCCCTAGCACTCGTGATGTCGCCTCTGACAAGGACAGAGAAAGAGACACCCTTCCCTTTCTCCACACTGCTATCAGTACCTATTCTAAGGACTGGGACACATGTGAGATCCCCACTGGTGTCGGCCGGGGCAGCCGACATGCGCAACATGGCCGGTTAGCTCAGCTGGTTAGAGCGTGGTGCTAATAACGCCAAGGTCGCGGGTTGATCCCCGTACGGGCCAGTCCGTCTCCTCTTTTTTGACCGTACCAGTCTCAAACTCCTTTTTCTCCCTACTGCCTAGATCTGGTGGGTGGAAATTGCTGCTGTCTTCATTTAAGCAGGTTACCGTGATGGCAAGCACCATACCCTTGTTAGTATAGTGGTGAGTATCCCAGCCTGTCACGCGGGAGACCGGGGTTCGATTCCCCGAAGGGGAGGCAATTGTTTTCTTTGTGCACCAAAGAAAACTCAGGAAAAAGGAATCCAAAGTCTTAAGTCTCCAGAGTCTCCAGAGTCTCCATGGAAATAAAGATGGCATTTTAAAAAGAGATCTACAAAAAAAGAAGCCATTAAGTCGTTGCACAGAGAGAACCCACACTTATCCTACCTCAGTTTCCTGAAGGTTTAAGCTGAAAAACTGTAGATATCCCCAATCCATGGAGCGAATAGGCCGAAACCACATGCCGAAAGGAGCCCGCTGAGATTGGCCAGGGGAAACAAACGTCCGTACGGGAGATGCCCACGGACAGAGCCTTATTTAATGGATTCCTGACATTAGTTTGCAGCAGAGCATAACGTAGACGTTCAGCGACTGATTTTGTCACCTGGGACCCTTTTTCCCAAAGTCATGAGTTAGAAAACTAAGGAAAAAGGAGGTAAAATCCTAGAGGGAGCGTAAGGAACCTTAAAGGTAGAAAGAAACCAAAGTCTTAAGTCTCCAGAGTCTCCATGGAAATAAAGATGGAATTTTAAAAAGAGATCTACAAAAAAAGAAGCCATTAAGTTGTTGCACAGAGAGAACCCACACTTATCCTACCTCAGTTTCCTGAAGGTTTAAGCTGAAAAACTCTGTAGATATCCCCAATCCATGGAGCGAATAGGCCGAAACCACATGCCGAAAGGAGCCCGCTGAGATTGGCCAGGGGAAACAAACGTCCGTACGGGAGATGCCCACGGACAGAGCCTTATTTAATGGATTCCTGACATTAGTTTGCAGCAGAGCATAACGTAGACGTTCAGCGACTGATTTTGTCACCTGGGACCCTTTTTCCCAAAGTCATGAGTTAGAAAACTAAGGAAAAAGGAGGTAAAATCCTAGAGGGAGCGTAAGGAACCTTAAAGGTAGAAAGAAACCAAAGTCTTAAGTCTCCAGAGACTCCATAGAAATAAAGATGGAAATTTAAAAAGAGATCTACAAAAAAAGAAGCCATTAAGTTGTTGCACCGAGAGAACCCACACTTATCCTACCTCAGTTTCCTTAAGGTTTAAGCTGAAAAACTCTGTAGATATCCCCAATCCATGGAGCGAATAGGCCGAAACCACATGCCGAAAGGAGCCCACTGAGATTGGCCAGGGGAAACAAACGTCCGTACGGGAGATGCCCACGGCCAGAGCCTTATCCAATGGATTCCTGACATTAGTTTGCAGCACAGCATATACCAGAGTCAATAACTTGTAAAGTAGACGGTCAGCGACTGATTTCGTCACCTGGGACCCGTTTGCCCAAAGTCATGAGTTAGTTGCAGCTGAAATGCGGACTGCAGCTTTCCCTCAATCACTGGCGCTACAACAAGGCCCCGTGTAGCCCATGCCTAAGGCCTATGGCTTTTAGATTGCAAACTCTTCCAGGTGACGTGTTATTTCCTATACTTTCTGATTCCTTCTCTTGTGGAATAAAGTTTCGAATACAGTTCCCAGTTCACAGTCAGCCCTAGCACTCGTGATGTCGCCTCTGACAAGGACAGAGAAAGAGACACCCTTCCCTTTCTCCACACTGCTATCAATACCTATTCTAAGGACTGGGACACATGTGAGATCCCCACTGGTGTCGGCCGGGGCAGCCGACATGAGCAACATGGCCGCTTAGCTCAGCTGGTTAGAGCGTGGTGCTAATAACGCCAAGGTCGCGGGTTCGATCCCCGTACGGGCCAGTCCGTCTCCTCTTTTTTGACCGTACCAGTCTCAAACTCCTTTTTCTCCCTACTGCCTAGATCTGGTGGGTGGAAATTGCTGCTGTCTTCATTTAAGCAGGTTACCGTGATGGCAAGCACCATACCCATTCCTCGTTAGTATAGTGGTGAGTATCCCCGCCTGTCACGCGGGAGACCGGGGTTCGATTCCCCGACGGGGAGGCAATTGTTTTCTTTGTGCACCAAAGAAAACTCAGGAAAAAGGAATCCAAAGTCTTAAGTCTCCAGAGTCTCCAGAGTCTCCATGGAAATAAAGATGGAATTTTAAAAAGAGATCTACAAAAAAAGAAGCCATTAAGTCGTTGCACAGAGAGAACCCACACTTATCCTACCTCAGTTTCCTGAAGGTTTAAGCTGAAAAACTCTGTAGATATCCCCAATCCATGGAGCGAATAGGCCGAAACCACATGCCGAAAGGAGCCCGCTGAGATTGGCCAGGGGAAACAAACGTCCGTACGGGAGATGCCCACGGACAGAGCCTTATTTAATGGATTCCTGACATTAGTTTGCAGCAGAGCATAACGTAGACGTTCAGCGACTGATTTTGTCACCTGGGACCCGTTTTCCCAAAGTCATGAGTTAGAAAACTAAGGAAAAAGGAGGTAAAATCCTAGAGAGAGCGTCAGGAACCTTAAAGGTAGAAAGAAACCAAAGTCTTAAGTCTCCAGAGACTCCATGGAAATAAAGATGGAAATTTAAAAAGAGATCTACAAAAAAAGAAGCCATTAAGTCGTTGCACCGAGAGAACCCACACTTATCCTACCTCAGTTTCCTTAAGGTTTAAGCTGAAAAACTCTGTAGATATCCCCAATCCATGGAGCGAATAGGCCGAAACCACATGCCGAAAGGAGCCCGCTGAGATTGGCCAGGGGAAACAAACGTCCGTACGGGAGATGCCCACGGCCAGAGCCTTATCCAATGGATAACTGACATTAGTTTGCAGCACAGCATATACCAGAGTCAATAACTTGTAAAGTAGACGGTCAGCGACTGATTTCGTCACCTGGGACCCGTTTGCCCAAAGTCATGAGTTAGTTGCAGCTGAAATGCGGACTGCAGCTTTCCCTCAATCACTGGCGCTACAACAAGGCCCCGTGTAGCCCATGCCTAAGGCCTATGGCTTTTAGATTGCAAACTCTTCCAGGTGCCGTGTTATTTCCTATACTTTCTGATTCCTTCTCTTGTGGAATAAAGTTTCGAATACAGTTCCCAGTTCACAGTCAGCCCTAGCACTCGTGATGTCGCCTCTGACAAGGACAGAGAAAGAGACACCCTTCCCTTTCTCCACACTGCTATCAGTACCTATTCTAAGGACTGGGACACATGTGAGATCCCCACTGGTGTCGGCCGGGGCAGCCGACATGCGCAACATGGCCGGTTAGCTCAGCTGGTTAGAGCGTGGTGCTAATAACGCCAAGGTCGTGGGTTCGATCCCCGTACGGGCCAGTCCGTCTCCTCTTTTTTGACCGTACCAGTCTCAAACTCCTTTTTCTCCCTACTGCCTAGATCTGGTGGGTGGAAATTGCTGCTGTCTTCATTTAAGCAGGTTACCGTGATGGCAAGCACCATACCCTTGTTAGTATAGTGGTGAGTATCCCCGCCTGTCACGCGGGAGACTGGGGTTCGATTCCCTGACGGGGAGGCAATTGTTTTCTTTGTGCACCAAAGAAAACTCAGGAAAAAGGAATCCAAAGTGTTAAGTCTCCAGAGTCTCCAGAGTCTCCATGGAAATAAAGATGGAATTTTAAAAAGAGATCTACAAAAAAAGAAGCCATTAAGTCGTTGCACAGAGAGAACCCACACTTATCCTACCTCAGTTTCCTGAAGGCTTAAGCTGAAAAACTCTGTAGATATCCCCAATCCATGGAGCGAATAGGCCGAAACCACATGCCGAAAGGAGCCCGCTGAGATTGGCCAGGGGAAACAAACGTCCGTACGGGAGATGCCCACGGACAGAGCCTTATTTAATGGATTCCTGACATTAGTTTGCAGCAGAGCATAACGTAGACGTTCAGCGACTGATTTTGTCACCTGGGACCCGTTTTCCCAAAGTCATGAGTTAGAAAACTAAGGAAAAAGGAGGTAAAATCCTAGAGAGAGCGTCAGGAACCTTAAAGGTAGAAAGAAACCAAAGTCTTAAGTCTCCAGAGACTCCATGGAAATAAAGATGGAAATTTAAAAAGAGATCTACAAAAAAAGAAGCCATTAAGTCGTTGCACCGAGAGAACCCACACTTATCCTACCTCAGTTTCCTTAAGGTTTAAGCTGAAAAACTCTGTAGATATCCCCAATCCATGGAGCGAATAGGCCGAAACCACATGCCGAAAGGAGCCCGCTGAGATTGGCCAGGGGAAACAAACGTCCGTACGGGAGATGCCCACGGCCAGAGCCTTATCCAATGGATAACTGACATTAGTTTGCAGCACAGCATATACCAGAGTCAATAACTTGTAAAGTAGACGGTCAGCGACTGATTTCGTCACCTGGGACCCGTTTGCCCAAAGTCATGAGTTAGTTGCAGCTGAAATGCGGACTGCAGCTTTCCCTCAATCACTGGCGCTACAACAAGGCCCCGTGTAGCCCATGCCTAAGGCCTATGGCTTTTAGATTGCAAACTCTTCCAGGTGCCGTGTTATTTCCTATACTTTCTGATTCCTTCTCTTGTGGAATAAAGTTTCGAATACAGTTCCCAGTTCACAGTCAGCCCTAGCACTCGTGATGTCGCCTCTGACAAGGACAGAGAAAGAGACACCCTTCCCTTTCTCCACACTGCTATCAGTACCTATTCTAAGGACTGGGACACATGTGAGATCCCCACTGGTGTCGGCCGGGGCAGCCGACATGCGCAACATGGCCGGTTAGCTCAGCTGGTTAGAGCGTGGTGCTAATAACGCCAAGGTCGCGGGTTCGATCCCCGTACGGGCCAGTCCGTCTCCTCTTTTTTGACCGTACCAGTCTCAAACTCCTTTTTCTCCCTACTGCCTAGATCTGGTGGGTGGAAATTGCTGCTGTCTTCATTTAAGCAGGTTACCGTGATGGCAAGCACCATACCCTTGTTAGTATAGTGGTGAGTATCCCCGCCTGTCACGCGGGAGACTGGGGTTCGATTCCCTGACGGGGAGGCAATTGTTTTCTTTGTGCACCAAAGAAAACTCAGGAAAAAGGAATCCAAAGTGTTAAGTCTCCAGAGTCTCCAGAGTCTCCATGGAAATAAAGATGGAATTTTAAAAAGAGATCTACAAAAAAAGAAGCCATTAAGTCGTTGCACAGAGAGAACCCACACTTATCCTACCTCAGTTTCCTGAAGGCTTAAGCTGAAAAACTCTGTAGATATCCCCAATCCATGGAGCGAATAGGCCGAAACCACATGCCGAAAGGAGCCCGCTGAGATTGGCCAGGGGAAACAAACGTCCGTACGGGAGATGCCCACGGACAGAGCCTTATTTAATGGATTCCTGACATTAGTTTGCAGCAGAGCATAACGTAGACGTTCAGCGACTGATTTTGTCACCTGGGACCCTTTTTCCCAAAGTCATGAGTTAGAAAACTAAGGAAAAAGGAGGTAAAATCCTAGAGGGAGCGTAAGGAACCTTAAAGGTAGAAAGAAACCAAAGTCTTAAGTCTCCAGAGACTCCATGGAAATAAAGATGGAAATTTAAAAAGAGATCTACAAAAAAAGAAGCTATTAAGTTGTTGCACCGAGAGAACCCACACTTATCCTACCTCAGTTTCCTTAAGGTTTAAGCTGAAAAACTCTGTAGATATCCCCAATCCATGGAGCGAATAGGCCGAAACCACATGCCGAAAGGAGCCCGCTGAGATTGGCCAGGGGAAACAAACGTCCGTACGGGAGATGCCCACGGCCAGAGCCTTATCCAATGGATAACTGACATTAGTTTGCAGCACAGCATATACCAGAGTCAATAACTTGTAAAGTAGACGGTCAGCGACTGATTTTGTCACCTGGGACCCGTTTGCCCAAAGTCATGAGTTAGTTGCAGCTGAAATGCGGACTGCAGCTTTCCCTCAATCACTGGCGCTACAACAAGGCCCCGTGTAGCCCATGCCTAAGGCCTATGGCTTTTAGATTGCAAACTCTTCCAGGTGCCGTGTTATTTCCTATACTTTCTGATTCCTTCTCTTGTGGAATAAAGTTTCGAATACAGTTCCCAGTTCACAGTCAGCCCTAGCACTCGTGATGTCGCCTCTGACAAGGACAGAGAAAGAGACACCCTTCCCTTTCTCCACACTGCTATCAGTACCTATTCTAAGGACTGGGACACATGTGAGATCCCCACTGGTGTCGGCCGGGGCAGCCGACATGCGCAACATGGCCGGTTAGCTCAGCTGGTTAGAGCGTGGTGCTAATAACGCCAAGGTCGCGGGTTCGATCCCCGTACGGGCCAGTCCGTCTCCTCTTTTTTGACCGTACCAGTCTCAAACTCCTTTTTCTCCCTACTGCCTAGATCTGGTGGGTGGAAATTGCTGCTGTCTTCATTTAAGCAGGTTACCGTGATGGCAAGCACCATACCCTTGTTAGTATAGTGGTGAGTATCCCCGCCTGTCACGCGGGAGACTGGGGTTCGATTCCCTGACGGGGAGGCAATTGTTTTCTTTGTGCACCAAAGAAAACTCAGGAAAAAGGAATCCAAAGTGTTAAGTCTCCAGAGTCTCCAGAGTCTCCATGGAAATAAAGATGGAATTTTAAAAAGAGATCTACAAAAAAAGAAGCCATTAAGTCGTTGCACAGAGAGAACCCACACTTATCCTACCTCAGTTTCCTGAAGGCTTAAGCTGAAAAACTCTGTAGATATCCCCAATCCATGGAGCGAATAGGCCGAAACCACATGCCGAAAGGAGCCCGCTGAGATTGGCCAGGGGAAACAAACGTCCGTACGGGAGATGCCCACGGACAGAGCCTTATTTAATGGATTCCTGACATTAGTTTGCAGCAGAGCATAACGTAGACGTTCAGCGACTGATTTTGTCACCTGGGACCCTTTTTCCCAAAGTCATGAGTTAGAAAACTAAGGAAAAAGGAGGTAAAATCCTAGAGGGAGCGTAAGGAACCTTAAAGGTAGAAAGAAACCAAAGTCTTAAGTCTCCAGAGACTCCATGGAAATAAAGATGGAAATTTAAAAAGAGATCTACAAAAAAAGAAGCTATTAAGTTGTTGCACCGAGAGAACCCACACTTATCCTACCTCAGTTTCCTTAAGGTTTAAGCTGAAAAACTCTGTAGATATCCCCAATCCATGGAGCGAATAGGCCGAAACCACATGCCGAAAGGAGCCCGCTGAGATTGGCCAGGGGAAACAAACGTCCGTACGGGAGATGCCCACGGCCAGAGCCTTATCCAATGGATAACTGACATTAGTTTGCAGCACAGCATATACCAGAGTCAATAACTTGTAAAGTAGACGGTCAGCGACTGATTTTGTCACCTGGGACCCGTTTGCCCAAAGTCATGAGTTAGTTGCAGCTGAAATGCGGACTGCAGCTTTCCCTCAATCACTGGCGCTACAACAAGGCCCCGTGTAGCCCATGCCTAAGGCCTATGGCTTTTAGATTGCAAACTCTTCCAGGTGCCGTGTTATTTCCTATACTTTCTGATTCCTTCTCTTGTGGAATAAAGTTTCGAATACAGTTCCCAGTTCACAGTCAGCCCTAGCACTCGTGATGTCGCCTCTGACAAGGACAGAGAAAGAGACACCCTTCCCTTTCTCCACACTGCTATCAGTACCTATTCTAAGGACTGGGACACATGTGAGATCCCCACTGGTGTCGGCCGGGGCAGCCGACATGCGCAACATGGCCGGTTAGCTCAGCTGGTTAGAGCGTGGTGCTAATAACGCCAAGGTCGCGGGTTCGATCCCCGTACGGGCCAGTCCGTCTCCTCTTTTTTGACCGTACCAGTCTCAAACTCCTTTTTCTCCCTACTGCCTAGATCTGGTGGGTGGAAATTGCTGCTGTCTTCATTTAAGCAGGTTACCGTGATGGCAAGCACCATACCCATTCCTCGTTAGTATAGTGGTGAGTATCCCCGCCTAGTCACGCGGGAGACCGGGGTTCGATTCCCCGACGGGGACGCAATTGTTTTCTTTGTGCACCAAAGAAAACTCAGGAAAAAGGAATCCAAAGTCTTAAGTCTCCAGAGTCTCCAGAGTCTCCATGGAAATAAAGATGGAATTTTAAAAAGAGATCTACAAAAAAAGAAGCCATTAAGTCGTTGCACAGAGAGAACCCACACTTATCCTACCTCAGTTTCCTGAAGGTTTAAGCTGAAAAACTCTGTAGATATCCCCAATCCATGGAGCGAATAGGCCGAAACCACATGCCGAAAGGAGCCCGCTGAGATTGGCCAGGGGAAACAAACGTCCGTACGGGAGATGCCCACGGACAGAGCCTTATTTAATGGATTCCTGACATTAGTTTGCAGCAGAGCATAACGTAGACGTTCAGCGACTGATTTTGTCACCTGGGACCCGTTTTCCCAAAGTCATGAGTTAGAAAACTAAGGAAAAAGGAGGTAAAATCCTAGAGAGAGCGTCAGGAACCTTAAAGGTAGAAAGAAACCAAAGTCTTAAGTCTCCAGAGACTCCATGGAAATAAAGATGGAAATTTAAAAAGAGATCTACAAAAAAAGAAGCCATTAAGTCGTTGCACCGAGAGAACCCACACTTATCCTAATTCAGTTTCCTTAAGGTTTAAGCTGAAAAACTCTGTAGATATCCCCAAACCATGGAGCGAATAGGCCGAAACCACATGCCGAAAGGAGCCCGCTGAGATTGGCCAGGGGAAACAAACGTCCGTACGGGAGATGCCCACGGCCAGAGCCTTATCCAATGGATTCCTGACATTAGTTTGCAGCATAGCATATACCAGAGTCAATAACTTGTAAAGTAGACGGTCAGCGACTGATTTCGTCACCTGGGACCCGTTTGCCCAAAGTCATGAGTTAGTTGCAGCTGAAATGCGGACTGCAGCTTTCCCTCAATCACTGGCGCTACAACAAGGCCCCGTGTAGCCCATGCCTAAGGCCTATGGCTTTTAGATTGCAAACTCTTCCAGGTGCCGTGTTATTTCCTATACTTTCTGATTCCTTCTCTTGTGGAATAAAGTTTCGAATACAGTTCCCAGTTCACAGTCAGCCCTAGCACTCGTGATGTCGCCTCTGATAAGGACAGAGAAAGAGACACCCTTCCCTTTCTCCACACTGCTATCAGTACCTATTCTAAGGACTGGGACACATGTGAGATCCCCACTGGTGTCGGCCGGGGCAGCCGACATGCGCAACATGGCCGGTTAGCTCAGCTGGTTAGAGCGTGGTGCTAATAACGCCAAGGTCGCGGGTTCGATCCCCGTACGGGCCAGTCCGTCTCCTCTTTTTTGACCGTACCAGTCTCAAACTCCTTTTTCTCTCTACTGCCTAGATATGGTGGGTGGAAATTGCTGCTGTCTTCATTTAAGCAGGTTACCGTGATGGAAAGCACCATACCCATTCCTCGTTAGTATTGTGGTGAGTCTCCCCTGTCACGCGGGAGACCGGGGTTCTATTCCCCGACGGGGAGGCAATTGTTTTCTTTGTGCACCAAAGAAAACTCAGGAAAAAGGAATCCAAAGTCTTAAGTCTCCAGAGTCTCCAGAGACTCCATGGAAATAAAGATGGAATTTTAAGAAGAGATCTACAAAAAAAGAAGCCATTAAGTCGTTGCACAGAGAGAACCCACACTTATCCTACCTCAGTTTCCTGAAGGTTTAAGCTGAAAAACTCTGTAGATATCCCCAATCCATGGAGCGAATAGGCCGAAACCACATGCCGAAAGGAGCCCGCTGAGATTGGCCAGGGGAAACAAACGTCCGTACGGGAGATGCCCACGGACAGAGCCTTATTTAATGGATTCCTGACATTAGTTTGCAGCAGAGCATAACGTAGACGTTCAGCGACTGATTTTGTCACCTGGGACCCTTTTTCCCAAAGTCATGAGTTAGAAAACTAAGGAAAAAGGAGGTAAAATCCTAGAGGGAGCGTA
The DNA here is from genome assembly GCF_029499605.1 of Hyla sarda. Taxonomy (NCBI): domain Eukaryota; kingdom Metazoa; phylum Chordata; class Amphibia; order Anura; family Hylidae; genus Hyla; species Hyla sarda. The sequence continues at coordinate 453,411 of NW_026608713.1, forward strand.
AGGAACCTTAAAGGTAGAAAGAAACCAAAGTCTTAAGTCTCCAGAGACTCCATGGAAATAAAGATGGAAATTTAAAAAGAGATCTACAAAAAAAGAAGCCATTAAGTTGTTGCACCGAGAGAACCCACACTTATCCTACCTCAGTTTCCTTAAGGTTTAAGCTGAAAAACTCTGTAGATATCCCCAATCCA